>NC_142940.1:28943858-29006358 GCF_046866305.1 Octopus bimaculoides
GCTCCCCGTGCCAGTGGTATGTAAAACGCACCATCTGAATGTGGTCGATGCCAGTCCCCCCACCCCAACTGGCTCCTGTGCCGGTTGCATGTAAAAAGCACCATCCGAATGTGGCCAATGCCAGTACTACCTGACTGGCTCCTGTGCCGGTGACACATAAAAAGCACCCACTACACTCTCGGAGTGATTGGAGCCTGGTGCAACCTCCTGGCTTGCCAGTCCCCAGTCAAACCGTCCAACCCATATCAACATGGAAAACGGATGTTAAACAATAATGATGATGATGAATAATAAATGTGACTTTTGTGTGGAAGACATGTTCCAAATCTTCACTTCTAAATTTACTCTTATAAACACCAGATAGGAACAGGATATGAGATGTCTGCACTGGACAAAATATGCATATAAAAGATTTAAAATAAACATAACTTGCCATCTATAGTAATTACACTAGTTAAAATAAT
Source organism: Octopus bimaculoides (assembly GCF_046866305.1). NCBI lineage: Eukaryota > Metazoa > Mollusca > Cephalopoda > Octopoda > Octopodidae > Octopus > Octopus bimaculoides. Next base: position 28,944,323 of record NC_142940.1, read on the forward strand.
GATTGTGATAATTAATGATATTTATGCAAATAATACTAATAAATATAATTATTATAATAACAAAATTAATTGAGTGTATAAACCCAAAATAAGTGAAATACCTCTGAATACATAATATACTCCATACAGTAAAGTGTAAACAAAATTGCTACAATTAATTGTAATATAAATAAACATGTAGCGTACACTTGAGTGAGATTCCTCTCTTCTCTATTATATATATACATACATATGAACGTAGTAGATAACAGCTAGCCTTTGACCACATTTTGGACCCTGTTGTGTCCTCCATTATAATTGCTTTGTAGTTTCAAGGAGCTGGAACAGGTCGCCGATTTTGTGACGTCCGTGCAAAGTGAGGTGATGAGAATGGCTCTTTAGTACATCACATGGTCGATACAATAAATATATATAGAACAATGCATATATGTTCTTAACATGCATACGTCTATGCCTACATACACATGCATGCATCTAGTTCTTATGACGGCCTGTCTATTACTCTGTATATATGATGCATACACAATCATACATGTTAACATATCAATAAATCTTCTCTTCAACATTCTACCCAGTTGTGTCTCTCTTTTTCCCTCTGGCACATATATGCATTGTTCTATTTATATTTATTGCATCGACCGTGTGATGTACTAAGGAGCCATTCTCATCAACTCGCTTCGCACGGACATCACAAAGTCGGCAACCCATTCCAGCTCCTTGAAATGGGAGAAGGAGATACTCCACAAATATCTTAAACCTTCAATTCCATTATAAAATAGTGACCCCGACGTGATAAAGGATTTCAGCAGCCGCAAGCTTTCTCGTTGTAGATACCTCACCCGAACTACAGAATGGCAGTCTGGTTCGACGTCAGTATATCTTCCCTTGTTCAAGTGAACCTTTAGAATTTGTGTTTTACATCTCGAACTTGTACCTTGCAGAGTATACATTCTTCCTACAAGGAACTACACAGTATTCCTTCAAATAATCTCCTTTTGAAGTAATTTCTCCTACAATGGTGACTGTCAATGTTTGATGCTAATACATACACCAAATGCAGCTATAGGAGGACACTTCAAGCAAGCTGACCATCAACTCCCAGCCATCGTTCCTCTCTACTGCAATGTTCAGATTGCCTCATGTGTTGAAAAAAAAAAAATTACCAGTTCGCCTGCCATTTTCTGATGACTTAAAAAAAAAAACGCAAACAATTTTTTTTCAGCGGGCTGCAACACAGGTTTGGCGACTCAAGTTTCCTTATTTCGTGAATTGTCACAAATCCTTAGGCATTCATCACATTCGTACGACCAGCCACCATCCAGCTTCCAATGAGATGGTCGAAGTTTTCACAGGCAACTGAAGGCCGCTCTATGCGCCACTCTTGATTCGCAGTCTTGGACAGAATTCCTGCCTATCATTCTTCTTGGTTGTCGCACTGTTGTTAAGACAGACTTAGGTTTCTCCTCTGCCAAACTCCTTTACGGTACCACCTTGGTACTTCCTGGTACAATGTTAGCGCCAGCCAATTCATTGCATCCTGATCCAACATCATATGTCACCAGACTTTGCTCATATTTCTCAAGTCTTTCACCAATGTATCTGCGTGACCAATCTATTTCCTTTCACATCCTACCGGACATTGACAAATGGACTCATGTTTTTGTTTGGGATGATTCTGTCATAGGACCACTCATTTCTCCTTATAAAGGACCATTTCGTGTGCTATTGTGCACACCCAAAACTTTTAGTCTTGACATCAATGGTCGGGCAGTGACCACGTCAGTTAAAAGGGCACATTTTGAGGTGTCCACACCCTTCGATGACACCCCAGCTACGCCCACTTTTGATCCTTTATAACAACCTACACACACACCTTTGACCATAACCCATCACCTACACCTCCACCTTCGTCGCCACAACCTAACACAAACAAATCCTATGTCACCAGGACAGGCCGCATTGCGCATTGGCTCAAAAAGCCCACCAGAACTATTTACATTTAACCTTTTTTTTTTCCTGTGACAGACAATTGGTTTCTAGTGTGCTGAACAATTCCAATGCTTTGCCATTGAACTTTGTCAAAAAAATTTTGTGCATGCCCCTCTTATATTGTTGTAATTATTTTTCTCAATTTATCACATTTTGTACCACATCTTGTTGTTTGCGATCAGTGGCAATCTTTGCTTTTCTTGTACCTGCTCCAGTCATTCTAATTTCACACTAGCATTCTCAGGGGGTACCCCTGTAGCGAGGCACAAGAAGCCAGTGCCATTTTGTATGAGATCTCGCCAGTAGCCATTACCATGTCCGAGACAAGAGTGAGATCTCGCCTGCAACCATTTGCCATGTGCGAGACGACAGCGAGACTCTCATTGGCAATGGCTATTTAAGCAGAAGAATAAAGACATTCTTTCTCTTTCTTCCTTCTCGCTTACGCTGAAAAACACTGCAAAGCTGGCAGCTCACAGCAGACTCTTATCCCACTCTAACTTGACCTGTTATCTCTAGCGGTAATGAACCTCATGTGAACGGAGCTATAATGAACCATGTGCTGCCATAAAGATAGTCACTGGGAGTGAGCCATATGAACGAGAACTAAAAATAAACGACTATTGAATTGCACTCTGCTTGTAAACATCTTCATGTTCCAGATCCTTAAGACTACAGAAATAATAATGAGAGGAGATACTCCACAGGTATCACAAGCCTTCAATTCCATTATAAATGTTTTAAAACCACGATTCAACTGTAATACCAGTAAAAGTGATTATAAGACCAGAATTCAATTTGATTTTAGAAGTAATGCTATCACCTTCAACGTAATACCAATGCAGGAAGCTTGTTTGAATTAGTTCACTTTGAAAACATCTTTGAAATTGCAGTGATTAGGATGCATAATTGCATATGGAGCATTGTACAGTTGCTGGAGTGGTTTTCAAAAATAGAAATATTAATATTTCTAAGTCTCTCTAAAGGAGACTACGGCAGCGGTACCGGATATTAATAGTTATTGCCAAGCTAACATGGCAGTCCATATATATATATATATATATATATATATATATATATATATATATATATATATATATATATATATATATATTTCTATACATATATGTATATGTATATATATATATATATATATATATATATATATATATTTCTATACATATATGTATATATATATATAATATATATATATATATATATATATATATATATATATATATATATATATATATATATATATATATATATATATATATACATATACATATACATATACATATACATATTTATATATATATGGCTCAGTGGTGAGAGCGCCGAGCTTACGATCGTGAGGTTGTGAGTTCGAATCCTGGACCAGTCTGCGTGTTGTGTCCTTGAGCAAGACACTTTATTTCACATTGCTCCAGTTCACTCAGCTGTAGAAATGAGTTGCGATGTCACAGGCCTTTGCCTTTCCCTTGGATAACACTGGTAGCGTGGAGATGGGGGGCCGGTATGCATGGGCGACTGCTGGTCTTCCATAAACAACATTGACCGGACTTGTACCTGGGAGGGTAACTTTCTACATGCAATCCCATGGTCAGTCATGACCGAAGAGGATCTCAGCAATATATATATATATGTGTGTGTGTGTGTTTATATATATATGTATATATGCGTATATATATATATATATATATATATATATATATCTATATATATATATATATAATAATATTATTAGGGACAAAATCCAAAATTACAGGTAAAAAACTCAATTAAAATCAATTTATAAAAAATTAAATTGAGCCTTATAGATAAAGTATATATAAAATATATATAGTTTTAGGGAAAATAACCAATTTTCAAGAACTCATCGATGAAAATCCACTATCACATATAGAAAAATTAATAATTAAAAGCACAATAAATGAGTATAATATAAAGTAAAGTAAATATCATAAGATAAATATAATAAAAAGATTACACGTGTTTCATAACCAATTTTCAAATAGAAAAGAAATTTAAATCGATTAAAATCAATTGAAATTATCTAAAATAAGTTCTATTCAAAAATATAGCTACTCGTCAGATCGTAAGTAGAACAATAATTAGATATATATCTCAACCAACAATAAGTACCAAATGAATTAATATGATATACTTATTATATAAAGATAGAAAAATTATTAAAAAAATATCATAATATCAAAATAATAACCATTCAATAATCATCCCTTCATCCATAATAATAACATGTATATTATATACAAAAAACATCTTACCTAAATTATCATTGTTTTAAATTATCATTGTTTTAAATTATCATTGTTTTAAATACAAGTTGAACGAAGTTTAAGTTTAAAATAATAATGAAGATAAAATTAGTACATATTTAACCGGTGTAATAGTTAAAGCTATACTATTTAAAGCTAAAGACGTTTATTTAATTATGATTAAAGATCAATTGAATAATAGAAAAATACAAGATTATTTATTTCTACAAACGTAATAATAAAAAATATGAATGAAAAAATTATGAATGGAAAAAATTATGAATGAAAAAATTAGGAAAGAAAAAATTATTAAGAATAAAAGGTTAAACTTTATATATATATATACAAAGTTTTGATTTTAAAAAAACTTTAACGATATTATAAACTATAAAGATTAATAATTAATCAAATAATATTAATCAAAAATAATCGAAAATATATCAACACTATTCCAATCGAAGTTCTAATATTATGTTGAAATGAAACTATAACTCCTAAATAATATAGTGTTAAATAAGTTATCTATTAAAATAATCTATAAAGAACCAAATGAATAGTATAAAAACAAGAATACATATTATTTTCAAATAGTAGAAAATCTTTAGCAAAGTGAAAACAGTACTTATCCAAATTTTTCCGTAATTCAAACTGAAAAACTAAGACGTTATCTAATAGCTATAGCGTTTTAAGCAAGAGTTCGCGCGAAAATACTACGTTAAAAAAGAACGTTAAAATAGAGAATAGAATAGAATATTATATATTAGAATTTAATATTTATTAATATGTTTTATAAGATAACTATAGTTTTTTGTTCTTTTTATGTTGTTAGTTATATAAATTTTAAATTTTTCATTCATTTATTTAAGTATTATTATTTCATTCATGCTTTCGTATTCTATTCTCTATTTTAACGTTCTTTTTTAACGTAGTATTTTCGCGCGAACTCTTGCTTAAAACGCTATAGCTATTAGATAACGTCTTAGTTTTTCAGTTTGAATTACGGAAAAATTTGGATAAGTACTGTTTTCACTTTGCTAAAGATTTTCTACTATTTGAAAATAATATGTATTCTTGTTTTTATACTATTCATTTGGTTCTTTATAGATTATTTTAATAGATAACTTATTTAACACTATATTATTTAGGAGTTATAGTTTCATTTCAACATAATATTAGAACTTCGATTGGAATAGTGTTGATATATTTTCGATTATTTTTGATTAATATTATTTGATTAATTATTAATCTTTATAGTTTATAATATCGTTAAAGTTTTTTTTAAATCAAAACTTTGTATATATATATAAAGTTTAACCTTTTATTCTTAATAATTTTTTCTTTCCTAATTTTTTCATTCATAATTTTTTCCATTCATAATTTTTTCATTCATATTTTTTATTATTACGTTTGTAGAAATAAATAATCTTGTATTTTTCTATTATTCAATTGATCTTTAATCATAATTAAATAAACGTCTTTAGCTTTAAATAGTATAGCTTTAACTATTACACCGGTTAAATATGTACTAATTTTATCTTCATTATTATTTTAAACTTAAACTTCGTTCAACTTGTATTTAAAACAATGATAATTTAAAACAATGATAATTTAGGTAAGATGTTTTTTGTATATAATATACATGTTATTATTATGGATGAAGGGATGATTATTGAATGGTTATTATTTTGATATTATGATATTTTTTAAATAATTTTTCTATCTTTATATAATAAGTATATCATATTAATTCATTTGGTACTTATTGTTGGTTGAGATATATATCTAATTATTGTTCTACTTACGATCTGACGAGTAGCTATATTTTTGAATAGAACTTATTTTAGATAATTTCAATTGATTTTAATCGATTTAAATTTCTTTTCTATTTGAAAATTGGTTATGAAACACGTGTAATCTTTTTATTATATTTATCTTATGATATTTACTTTACTTTATATTATACTCATTTATTGTGCTTTTAATTATTAATTTTTCTATATGTGATAGTGGATTTTCATCGATGAGTTCTTGAAAATTGGTTATTTTCCCTAAAACTATATATATATATATATATATATATATATATATATATATATATATATATATATATGTATATATGTGTATGTATATATATATATATATTTATATTTATATATATGTATATATGTGTACGTATATATATATAATTTTAACACCTCGCCAAAATGAGTAGAAAATCAGATGTTCAGATAAACAATCTTGTTTTTCAGTCTAGTAAACCTCTCTTTTTTCAGCACAGATCATAATTACCTCATTAGTTCATTTCCTTATTCTATCTATTTCATTATCTATGTAAACACAGTTTCTTCTTCCAGTCTGTATGTTTAAAAAAACAAAAAAAAAACCTAAGATCCCTTCGCTCAATCCAACTTTCCCTTTTCCTCCCTCTCATTTGTTATCGTTACTTATTCATTCATCTATCTAATTTTGTCACAGTTTGGCTGACCGAAAACTCTTAGTTATAGTTTCAAATGCCCAATTCTATCTCACTATCGTAATACTGTCTCACACCGGCAGCCTGAGTTTTTGCTGTTTTGCAGCTATGTTAAACCCATTTGTTAAATTATGTTACCCTAAATCTCCAAATTCCATCTCATGTTCTATCTTTGACCAGCCTAACTCTGGTCTTTTTTTTCTCTCTCTCTCTCTCTCTTTCGATAACCACTTGTTCTCCCAACACTTACCTCCACTCTCCCCCACCCCACCCTATGTAAACTAGCCCATTCAGATTCTCCTATCTCATTTTAACACCTTGCCAAAAGGAGTAGAAAATCAGATGTTCAGATAAGCAACCTTTTTTTGCATTCAGCACAGATCATAATTATCTCATTAGTCCATTTCATTATTCAATCTATTTCATTATCTTCCAATCTGTATGTTAAAAAAAAAAAAGAAAACTCAAGATCCCCTCACTCGATCCAACTTTCCCTCTTCCTCCCTCTCTTTCACGTTCATTTATTATCATCACTTATTCATTCATCTATCTAATTTTGTCACAGTTTGGCTGACCGAAAACTCTTGGTTCTAACTTAGTCACAGTTTGGCTGATTGAAAACTCTTGGTTATAGCTCCTGTTAAGAATTTCAAATGCCTAATTCTATCTCATTATTATCATAATACTAGCAGTATAACCCGACCTTGTCCGGGTGTGACTTATTACGCCATCTACGATAAGTTTTGCTAGGTGAAAATCAACTAAAAAAGAAAGCCTTACAACGAAAAAACCCTTATGATGTAAATATGTTCATAATTCAAAAGACGATGAAATTAATAGGGAAAGTCTGAAGGTTGTTTTGCGTAACATTATTAAGTGTACGTAAATTTCATCCGTCTGATTGGCTATAGAAATGCTTGTGCAAAACATCTTTTTGCGCTACCCTGATTATACATAGCAGGATAATCCCTTTTTGCAGGAGGTAGGACGGTAATTTCTGATGAAGCAATTGCTGGTGATCTGTTGCTACACAGTTCTGCCAGAATTCTATCAGATTGGTCAGTAGATGTTGATGCACCATTTTGCATTATGTTCAAAGTAGCTTCTGGAATGTGGTGAATTAGTGCAGTCTGTTGCTGTCTTTTTAAACCGGTTGCTTTCTTTCCCCAGCAAGCTCTCTTGTTTGGAGGCATAATCTATGTACATATTAAACAGATCAACAAAAGTTATAACAGATGGCAGGGTCGGTAGTTTTCACATTTCGGTAATTTTTCAGATTAACACCCGCACGATTACGTAATCCTAACCCTAAAACCCTAACCCTGACCCTAAAACCGTAACTGTAACACTAACCCTCATCGTAACCCTAACCCTAACCGTAATCCTAAAACCCTAACCCTGACCCAAAAACCGTAACCCTAACACCCTAGTGAAAATCGTGTGGGTGTTAATCTGAAAAATTACCCACATTTGTAATGAAGTTCACTGATTTGCAATGTGTTGTCCATATGTTCCGTAGTTTGTATATTTACAAAACATTGATGAACATGAGTTATCTTGAAGTGAATGCTTGTGTGTACGTGCACGTGTATGCGTTTGAGAGAGCGAGAGAGAAGAGGGAGAGGGGAAAAGAGAGAGAGGGGAGAAAGGAATAGAGAACGGGAGCAATGAAGAAAGAGGAAGGGAGAATGGAAGACAGTTATAAGATAGCAATGCATGCGCGTGTTTATATAAGAAACACACAGAAACTAAATCTTATATCTATAATGTTGATGTGTGTATGTGTTTATGTGTATGTTGCTGTAACAGATCACGTATGTGTGGTTATGTGTGTTTTTACGTTTCTATGTTATGAAAAATATGTTAGAGGTAGAGGGATAGAAGAAAGCTATTAAATGGGAGAGAGGAAGAAGGAAGTAAGAGTGAAAAGATAGAAGGAAAGAATAGTCTTAAAGCAAGTTAATCTATGACTTTGTATGTATCACTTTCTCTCTCTCTCTCTCTCTCTCTCTCTCTCTCTCTCTCCCTCTTTTACTCTTACTCTGTATATTATAATGTGTAAGAACGCCGGTACAGGTAGAAGGGAAGAAATATAAAAGTTGCTAGAAACAACAGCCAAATCTCCCTTAAATCACACAAAGTTCACATCGAGAAAATTCCATTGATGTAAAAATTTGTACGAAAAAGTGGAAAATGAGGATTTGTATAAACTTTTAAAAAGGCTTCACACAGATACAGAACTTCAGCATTATATATTAAGATGGGCAACACACACACACTCACTAAATAAAAAAAAATAACAGGTATTTGTATATATGTGTGTATTAATGTGTATTCTCTGTGTCTCTCTCTCTCTACATATATATATGGTAGTAAGTAAATGCGTTTTATGAAAGATGATTAAAAAAATTCAGTTTGTAGGGAATAAATGTTTGACTGTCGATCGTATTTGGAAGAGACTGACAGGTATTTGTATGTATGTGTTTATTTGTATGTATGTGTGTATTTGTAGGTATGTATGTATGAGTGTGTATTCAAAAACATCTATATTTACACTTTAAATCTGGTTTTCACACTCAACCCTGTTCTGCAGAATCAGTGTAGCGACGGGAGGTTTGTGCCCATCTCTACGTTCTGAGTTCAAATTCCGCCGAAGTCGACTTTGCCTTTCATCCTTTCGTGGTCTAAAAAATAAATACCAGTTGGACACAGGGGTTGATATAATCGACTATTCTCCACCTGCCAGAAGCCGCCCTTGTGGGAAAAATTAAAAATAATAATAATAATAATGACCTCTGCTGATCAAACTCCCAACCTACAACTAAGTCTTAAGTGTATATATATATATGGGCAACACACACACACACACACACACACACACACACACACACACACACACACACACACACACACACACACACACTAAATAAAAAATGTTAGTAAGTAAAAGTGTTTTAAAAACGATTGTTAAATTTTCAGATTAACACCGGCACCATTTTCACTACAGTGTTAGGGTTAGAGTTAGAACGAAAAAGTGGAAAATGTGGATTTCTGTAAACTTTTAAAAAGGCTTCACACAGATACAAAACTTCAGCATTATATATTAAGATGGGCAACACACACACACTCACTAAATAAAAAAAAATGACAGGTATTTGTATATATGTGTGTATTAATGTGTATTCTGTGTCTATATATATATATGGTAGTAAGTAAATGCATTTTAAGAAAGATATTTAAAAAATTCAGTTTGTAATGAATAAATGTTTGACTGTCGATTGTATTTGGAAGAGACTGACAGGTATTTGTATGTTTGTATTTATTTGTATGTATGTGTTTATTTGTATGTATGTGTGTATTTGTACATATGTATGTATGAGTGTGTATTCAAAAACATCTATATTTACACTTTAAACTTGGTTTTCACACTCAACCCTGTTCTGCAGAATCAGTGTAGCGATGGTGAGTTTGTGCCCATCTCTACGTTCTGAGTTCAAATTCCGCCGAAGTCGACCTTGCTTTTCATCCTTTCGGGGTCTAAAAAATAAGTACCAGTTGAACACAGGGGTCGATATAATCGACTATTCTCCACCTGCCCGAAGCCGCCCTTGTTGGAAAAATTTAAAATAATAATAATAATAATAATAATAATAATAATAATAATAATAATTAATTAGTTAAAAGTAGCAACATCACACTAGATAAAGCCAATGAAATAAGAGAACTAGACGAAAGGCAACCATACAAATATTTAGGAGTCAATGAACTAGATAGGATACAACACACACAAATGAAAGAAAAAATAAAGAAAGAGTACTATAGACGAGTTAGATCACTACTAAAAACAGAGCTCAATGCTAAAAACAAGATAATAGGTATTAACACTTTAGCTGTCCCAGTTATAAGCTACAGCTAGAATATCCTTAACTGGACACTAAACGAACTATCTAAAATAGACAGGAAAACAAGAAAAATAATGACAGGATATAGGATGCACCACCCAAAATCTGACATAGAAAGGCTATATATACAACGCACAGAAGGTGGCAGGGGTCTTATACAGCTGGAAAACTATTATAAAATAACCACCATAGGACTGCAAAAATACCTACTCCAGAAGCAAAGGAAAACTAATACAAATAGCCACAAAACACAAGCAAAACAAAAAACTGTTTTCAGTATTTAAGGAAACTGACAAATACAAACAAGAAATCATACTACCTAACAAATACGAAGAAGAAGAAGATGAAACAACAAAAGCTATAAAACAAATGAAATCCAAACTAAAACTAGAACAACAACGGACCATGATAAAATGATGGCAAGAAAAGCCCCTACATGGGCTAAACTAAATGCAAAAGAAATAGACAGAGAAAAATCCCAGCAATGGTTGAGAAGCTCAGGACACAAAGCAGAGACTGAAGGATTTTTAATTGCTGCACAAGACCAAAGCCTCCCCACCAGAAATTACCAAAAACATATAATGAAAAGAAACATAACAAGTAACTGTAGAATATGTGGAGATGGACAAGAAGCAATAAATCATATTATCTCTGGCTGCCCAGTCCTAGCTAAGAAGGATTATATTCACAGACACGACAGAGCTGGGACCTATATACACTGGAAGCTATGCCAACATTATGGAATAACAACAGAAAAAAGATGGTATAAACACACGCCAGAAAAGGTTACAGAAAACGAGAAAGCAACCATACTCTGGGATATGCCAATACACACAGATAGAGAAATTAAGGCAAATAGACCAGATATAGTTGTCAAAGATCATGAAGAAAAAAATGCTTTCTAATTGATGTATCAATACCAGCAGACGACATCGTTTCCCTAAAAGAAATGGAAAAACTTTCAAAATACAAAGACCTGGAAATAGAGGTAACTTGAATGTGAAATCTAAAAACAGAAACAATTCCTATCATAATAGGTGCCTTAGGTATAATTAAAAAAATATTCAGACAAATACATAACAAAAACACCAGGACTTACAAATATATATAACATACAGAAAATTGCACTACTGGGCACTGCACACATCCTACGCAAAACACTTTCAATACAGTAACCATAAGAGCATCACAGCAAACCACAGCACATACCCAAGGCACACAGAGCTGCGCTTGGTAGTTAAGTGAAAGCACGTTATAAAAATAAAACTACTGAACAATAATAATAATAATAATAATAATAATAATAATAATAATAATAATAATAACAAAAATAATAATGACCTCTGCCGATCAAAGTCCCAACCCACAACTAAGTCTTAAGTGTATATATATATATATATGGACAACACACACACACACACACACACACACACACACACACACACACACACACACACACACACACACACACACACACACACTAAATAAAAAAATGTTAGTAAGTAAAAGTGTTTTAAAAAAGATTCTGAAATTTTCAGATTAACACCCGCACGATTTTCACTACAGTGTTAGAGTTAGGGTTTTAGGGTTAGGGTTAGGTAGGTAATCGAGCGGGTGTTAATCTCAAGATTTACGAAAAGATTTTCCAAAAAACTCACAGTTTGTAGGGAATAAATGTTTGTCGATCATATTTGAAAAAGACGTGTGGCTATTTTTTTTTCTGTTTGTTATCATGGTGAAGGACGAGTTAGAAATAACTTACAATTCCCGCCAATTAGAATGAGGTATGTATGTATATATGTATGTAGTATAAAAATTAAACCATTAAAGTGAAACTATCTGTCATTACACTATCGAAATGTGATTGTTTCAGTTTTGATACTGAAATAGATTTCTTTTACTGTCAGTGTTTCTCCTTCCTTTCTTTTTGTATTTCTTGTTGGATTGTTCGTAAAGGTTCATAAGAGAAAGTAGGAGTTGAAAGGATTTGTAGTAGAAAGAGGAAATTAGATTTTATAAGGGGTGGGGAATGTTTATTTGTGTAGTTTTATGGATTTTATTCGTTATTAGGAATTATTTTGAGTGAAAAAATGACGCAGTGACCTAAAAAACTGTATTTAGAATTTTAATTGCGATACTTTAATCCAATAAATTTGGAATTGTGTAAATGTATGAATTTTAAACATACACACACACAAACACACACAGAGAAAATCTGCCTTTTATAGATGAGATATATGTATGTATATATATTGTATATACACACACATATGTGTATGTATATATATATATATATATATATTATACACACACACACACATATGTTTATATATACACACATATATGGATATATATACATAAAATGTACTGTTCTGTGATAGAAAATTCGACAAAAAAATTATATATATATATATGCATATTAAAGGAGCACTCCATCGGTTACGACGAGGGTCCCAGGTGATACGATCAACGGAACAGCTTGCTCATGAAATTAACATGTAAGCAGCTGAGCACTAGACAGACACATGTACCCTCAACGTAGTTCTCAGGGAGATTCAGTGTGACACAGAATGTGACAAGGCTGGCCCTTTGAAATGCAGGTACTACTCATTGTTGCCAGCTGAGTGGACTGGAGCAACGTGAAATAAAGTGTCTTGCTCAAGGAGACAACGTGTTGCCAGTGATTGAACTCATGACTTTACCATCATGAGCTGAATGCCCTAACCACTAAGCCATGTGCCTTCACATATATACATATACTTGCACACATACATACATACATACATACATACATGCATACATGATGGCCGTCCACTCATGACCGAGGAAGACCATTGCCGACCTTCAGGAACATTGTGCGCTCTAGGACTAACTTATATTTTGCATTTGCGGCTCCGTTGGTGGCTAATGAGCCCTGCTCTTGACAAGCATACACGACTGCAAACATTGCAGATTAAGCTTTCCCCATTCACTATATGAGCTGTGCGCTTTCGCGCAGCTCGCTTAAGTTCTTCATGCTAGATATATGCACTCTCAAAAGTGTCGATCCCCTCCTTAACCTGCTTCCTCCATCCGTGGTGAGGACAGGCATTGTTCTCCCAGTCAGTGTCCTGCATATCACAGGCCTTTAATGAGGACTTGACACAGTCCTTAAAGCGCAGCCTTGGTTTCTGCCGGAGTCTCCTTCCATTCACAAGTTCTCCATATAGCATCTGCTTAGGAATCCTGCTATCCTTCATTCTAATAAGGTGTCCAGTCCAACGTAACCGGTGCTTGTGCACCATCGCCTCAATACTCAAGATATCAGCTGTCCTCAGGATCTGTGTGTCTGGAATTTTTGAGGTTCAGCCAACATTGAGAACGTGCCTGAGACATCTCTGATGAAAGCGTTCAAGGACTCTTACCTGACGTTTGTACAGAGTCCATGTCTCACATGCGTAGAGGAGCAATGTCAGTACACATGCACGGTACACAGCAACTTTTGTTTGCCTTGCTATGCCATGCTGGTACCAGACACGAAACTGAAGAGACCGGAAGGAATTAGTTGCTCTCTGCAACCTGAATGATATTTCCTCATCCATGGAGCAAGAACGGCTGAGTGTGCTTCCCAGGTAGACAAACTTGTCTACTACCTTCAGAATTGTTCCTTCAACCAAGATAGCTGGTTTCACATATGGATTTCCTGGTGCAGACTGGAACATTACAACAGATTTGTTCAGGCTAATGCCAAGTCCAAATGCTTTGCAAGAAGCAGAAATGCAATTCATGAGTATTTGCATGACATCCACTGTATTAGTGACTAAGTCACAGTCATCTGCATAAAGGAGGTCACGAAAAATAGACTGGAGAACCTTTGAATTGGCAGCAAATCGGTGAAGATTAAAGAAGCGGCCAGAAGATCGATATCTGACATATATTCCCAGAGAGCTAACCTTAGCAAAAGCATGAGTAAAAGCAGCAGCAAAGTACAAAGAAAAAAGAGTTGGGGCAAGGATGTCACCCTGCTTGACACCATTCTCTACAGGAATGGGTCCCACCATGCCACCACCAACATTGACCCAAGCCTCCATCTCATCATGAAATGATTTAATTATAGATACAAAGTGATCCGGGCATCCAAGTTTGCCAAGTATTTTCCATAGAAAGGCCCTATTTACAGTATCAAAGGCCTTTGTTAAATCAATGAATACCTGGACAAAATCCATATTCTGCTCATAGCACTTCTGCATCTGTCTTGCTGTGAAAATCATATCCATTGTCCCTCTAACAGATCGGAAGCCACATTGAGATTCAGATAGGACATCATTTATGAGACACCCATTCAGACGGGTCAGAAGAATATTTGCCAGAACCTTGCCAGCAGCTGATAATAGAGCAATACCTTTGCAGTTACCACACATTGTTCTGGCTCCTTTTCCTTTATATAGTTTAGCTACCCATCTACTTCATCTAACATTGGCATATTGATATTCATATTTACTTTTATCTATTTATTTTTATTCATTTATTTATTTATACTTATATCTGCAGCACCAGTAATGCTTAAATTTACGATGTTCATAATGCTTATACTCACAACACCGCTAACACTTACTCCTACCCCCAGTAGGGGCAACAATCTTAACATGCTTGAATGTCTGAATGATGGTAGGTCAAAAGTGAGAACAGGTGTAGCATGTCTATCAAACGAACATGAAAACCTTCTTTTCAAGCATTGAATAACATCTCTCCTTCTCATGACTTCTCCCACATTCCTTTGCCAGTTTTTAGAATTGGCCCTGTCAATATAGGCTCATTGAAAGGTAGGTCTAGTGAGATTGTAGAGATGCTTGAATGGAGACGTGTTGATGTGTGCTGCATACAAGAGGTAAGATGGAGAGGAGCTTCAGCCAGGGAAGGTAACAGTGATGGAATAGGGGGTGTAGGCATAATCCTTGCGGCTGGATATTTTAATGGGCCTGTTGGACGGCAATCTGGTATCTTCCATGGTATTCACGGGATTCATGGAATTGGTTCCTGAAATGAAGAGGGAACTAGGCTACTGCAGTTCTGTGATGCAAGCAACCTATTAATCTGCAACACCAACTTCAGGAAGACAGACAGCTACCCAATAACTTATCAATCAGGTGACTCTGCTAGCCAGATTGATTTTGTCCTCACCAGACAGTGGGATGCACAGCTGCTCTTAGATAAAAAGACCATCCCTGGTGAAGAATGTACCCACCAGCATAGACTGATCATTTGTGACTTTAGACTCCAAGCCAGAAGGATATCAAGAAGCAGACCAATCCAGAAAAGAGGGATTTGGAAGCTAAAGAACCCTTCACATGGTCAGAGATTTAAGGACATCTTCATTGAGAGATGTGATGAGACGGAGGAGGAGCTACAGACTTGTGACATAGAGGGTAACTGGAAATTCCTATATGACAGCTTACTGAGTGCCACAGACCAAATCTGCAGCTGGTGCAAAATCCATTCCAGACCTAAGGTAATGTAGTGGTGAAATAATATGGTAGACAAGGACATTAGAGCAAAGAAACAGGCCTGGAAAATCTAGAAGAGTGGGGGTAGCAGCGAACTGTCCCAGATTGCCAGAAGGGAGACTGGGAGACAGGTATATATAGCCAAGGGAGAAGCAGAAAAGAAGATGTCTGCCAATGTTTTGCAGAACAGTGTGTGAGAGAAAATTGTGATGTTACAGGAGAGAAATGTGTCTGCATGGATTATGGTGCACTTGCTTTTAATGATTCTGCAAAGAAAGAGGCTTGGAGAGGCCATTAGGAAAGACTGCTGAATGTGAAGAATGAATGGGAGGAGGAGAGCCTTCCAAATGTTGACCCAGTCAAGGGACCAGCTACCCGAATCGATAGCACCCTGGTAGATAAAGCAATTAAGGATATGAAGTCAGGAAAAGACCCCAGCCCATCAGGAATCACTGCTGAGATGCTTAAAATATCTGGTGGTGTGGGTTATGGTCTAGTCACCCATATTGTAAATTAGGTAGCATCATCATAGTCAACTGTTACAAAGGTAAAGGTGATGCTTTAGATAGAAATAATTACAGAGGTATCAAACTGCTGGATCAGGTGATGAAGGTCATGGAGAGGATCATAGCCCAACTAATTAGAGAGAGAGTCTGCTTAGATGAGATGCAGTTCGGTTTTGTGCCATGTAGAAGCACCACTGATGTTATATTCCTGGTAAGGCAATTGCAAGAGTAATACCTAGCCAAAGATAAACCCCTATACTTGGCTTTTGTTGACTTGGAGAGAGCCTTTGACAGGGTCTCCCAGTCCCTTATCTGGTAGGTGATGTGGAAACTAGGGATAGATGTCTAAAAAGAGTTGTATAGGCCATGTACAGGGATGCTGTCAGTAAGATAAGGGTCGGAAAAGAGTATAGTGAAGAATTCTTGGTGGTTCATCAAGGATCAGCCCTCAGCCCTCTCTTATTCCTCATAGTCCTCCAAGTAATAACAGAAGAATTCAAGACAGGTTGCTCCTGGGAGCTCCTCTATGCTGATGACCTTGCTCTCATAGCAAAATCACTACCTGAACTAGAGGAGAAATTTCAGGTGTGGAAGCAAGGTGTAGAACCAAAGGGCCTGAGAGTCAATGTTGCAAAAACCAAAGTCCTAGTAAGTAGGAAGGCGAGCAAATCACAAACCCCTTCAGTTAGATGGCCCTGCTCGATCTGTAGAAAAGGTGTAGGTAGAAACTCTATAAAATGTACCCAGTGTAAGCTATGGACACATTAGAGGTGCAGCAACATCAAAGGGAGGTTAATTAGGATGATAGCTTTTGTGTGCAGCAGATGCAGAGGGCAATAAACACTGAAGATGCTCAGGAAACAGATTCCATCACATGCCAGTGAGAAAAACTAGAAGTAATTGATAGCTTCCACTACCTAGGTGACCAAGTTTGTAGTGGGGGTGGATGCTCAGAGAGCATTGCCACTAGAATAAGAATAGCCTGGGCAAAGTTCAGAAAGCTCCTACCTCTACTGGTGACAAAGGGTCTCTCGCTCAGAGTGAAAGGTAGACTGTATGATGCATGTGTGCATACTGCCATGCTACATGGCAGTGAAACATGGGCCATGATTGTTGAGGACATCATACATAGGCTTCAAAGAAATGAAGCTAGAATGATTCGCTGGGTGTGTAATATCAGTGTGCACACACAAAAGAGTGTAAGTATCTTGAGAGAAAAGTTGGACATAAGAAGCATTAGATGTGGTGCGCAAGAGAGACGACTGTGCTGGCATGGTCATGTGCTGCATATGGATGAGGAGAGCAGTGTGAAGAAGTGTCACTCCATAACAGTGGAAGGAACGTGTGGAAGAGGGAGAACCAGGATGACATAGGATGAGGTGGTCAAGCATGACCTTCGAATGTTGGGCCTCTCAGAGGCAATGACAAAAGACTGAGACCTATGGAGATATGCTATGATCGAGAAGACTCAGCAAGTAAAATGAGATCACAGCCGTAGCCTATACCAGTGTCACATAACCAGTCCATTTAAAAAATACCTTTGAATTGTTGGGCGACACACCATGCTCGAGTAGACTTATTGAGTCAAGTAAAATCAAAAATCAAAACCAAAATCACAATCAGAATCTCAATCAAATTGAAGTCAAAAGTGGAAATTGTAGTTGTGGCTGATTCCATTGCCACCTGACTGGCTTCCATGCTGATGGCATGAAATAAGCACCATTCATGCATGGGTCATTGCCACTCCCCATACACATACATGCACTTACAAAAACATTGACATGTTGAAGGATACGCATGCGTAGACACATACAATAGGAATACAAAATACAAAATGGCTGATAGTTAGCAAGGTGAGACACACATAAGAAAGAAGAAAGCAAAGGACCACTGATGAGGTCACAGAAGTGTGATGAAAGAATTCTGGCCGAAATAGGATTAATGTAATATAAAGCTGAAGCAAATTAACACCAAATATACAGTGCGTGTGTTTTTATTGGCTAAACTGGCAATATGACCATCCCCAAATACAACAACAAATATATATATACATATATATATATGTGTGTGTGTGTGTATACATATATATACATACATATATATATATGTATATATATATATATATATATATATATATATATATATATATATATATATATATACATATATATATACATATATATATATATATATATATATATATATATATATATATATATATATATATATATATATATATATATATATATATATATATATATATATATATATATATATATATATATATATAAAATTTATTAATAAGGGTAGAAATTGATATTAATCAATTAAAACCAGTGGTCTAGCATATTAAAAAAATCAGAAGATTAAGATTATATTACATACAAAAATAAGAGGAATGACCAGCAAAAGTGGACTCCTATATGCTAGAAATAGATGCCGAATCATCTAACCACGTTCGGGTGGACGTCCTGTGTCTAGTTCTGGAAATTATATGTTATAAATCGACAGACTACGCTGATGATCCTGCAGATATTTACTTATGTAAATTTTAACAGGTGAAACCATGGTACGTAGGTTAATCAATTTTATTTTTTTTTTTAGTATTTTTTCATTTGTCTTGCCCTTTTACAGTCTGTTGTGTCGCTGAATTTTTACTGAGAACATACTAGACAGAGTGTAAGTACCTTGAGAGAAAAGTTGAACCTAAGAAGCATCAGTTGTGGTGTGCAAGAGAGACGATTGCGCTGGTATGGTCATGTGGCGAGAATGGATGAGGATAGCTGTTTGAAAAAGTGCCACACCCTAGCAATTAAGGGAACCTGTGGAAGAGGTAGGCCCAGGACGACCTGGGATGAGGTGGTGAGGCACGACCTTCGAACATTCGGCCTCACCGAGGCGATGACTTCTGACCGAGACCTTTGGAAATATGCTGTACGTGAGAAGACCCGGCAAGCCAAGTGAGACCTAAATCCAAGGCCTCTCCCAGGGGTGTAGCCAGCCTACTTATGTGTACCTTTCCTTTATTGGACACTAAACATCACTTGCGAAGACCTGTTGAAGCAAGTGAAATCGAAATCGAACTAAATTCGACTACTGGCACCCATGCCAACGTCGTCTCCTTCAATGGACACGAAACTCGGCTTGCGAAGACCTGTTGGGGCAAGCGAAAGCGAAATTGTGATGGCACCTGTGCCCAGCTTCGCCTCCCTGGCACGTGTAAAGACATTCGAGCGAGATCGTTGCCAGTGCCGCTGGACTGGCTCCTGTGCAGGTGGCACGTAAAATACACCATTTTGAGCGTGGCCGTTCCCAGTACCGCCTGAGTGACCTTCGTGCTGGTGGCACGTAAAAGCACCCACTACACTCTCGGAGTGGTTGGCGTTAGGAAGGGCATCCAGCTGTAGAAACTCTGCCAAATCAGATTGGAGCCTGGTGTAGCCATCTGGTTCACCAGTCCTCAGTCAAATCGTTCAACCCATGCTAGCATGGAAAGCGGACGTTAAACGATGATGATGATGATGATGATATATATATATCCTGTGCAGTTGGCACATAATAACACCATTTGAGCATGGTCGTTGCCAGTACCACCAGACTGGCCCTCGTGCCGGTGGCATGTAAAAGCACCAACTACACTCTCAGAGAGGTTGGTATTAGAAAGGGCATCCAGCTGTAGAAACTCTGCCAGATCAGATTGGAACCTGGCGCAGCCATCTGGTTCGCCAATCCTCAGTCAAATTGTCCAACCCATGATAGCATGGAAAGCGGACATTAAATGATGATGATGATGATGAAGATATATATATATATATATATATATATACACACACGCGCGCACACACATACATATATGCATATATATACACATATATAGATATATAAATTTATAATCCAGGGCACAAGATAGTACTAGCATTGCTTGATATAAGAGTAAAATAATACTCAAATAAACCACAATATAACTGAAAATATCGTGGCTTATTTTAGTATTTTTTTACTCTTATTTCTAGCAACATTGCTACTATCTTGCACCCTTAATTATAGATTTATAAATTTACCTCTTTGGTGTTATGTGCGCAAGCCACTTATATTATTATTGATTATTAATAAAACTATCTTTATTTATGCATATGTACATAGGCGTAGGAGTGGCTGTGTGGTAAGTAGCTTGCTTACCAACCACATGGACCCGGGTTCAGTCCCACTGCGTGGCATCTTGGGCAAGTGTCTTCTACTATAGCCTCGGGCCGACCAAAGCCTTGTGAGTGGATTTGGTAGACGGAAACTGGAAGAAGCCCGTCGTATATATGTATATATATATGTATGAGTGTATGTGTTTGTGTGTCTGTGTTTGTCCCCCCAACATCGCTTGACAACCGATGCTGGTGTGTTTATGTCCCCCTAACCTAGTGGTTTGGCAAAAGAGACCAATAGAATAAGTACTAGGCTTCTAAAAGAAGAAATTCTGGGGTCGATTTGCTCGACTAAAGGCTGTGCTCCAGCATGGCCACAGTCAAAAGACTGAAACAAGTAAAAAGTAAAAAAAAGTAAAATATATACACTTATACGCAGGAGTGGCTGTGTGTTAAGTAGCTTGCTTACAAACCAAATGGTTCTGGGTTCAGTCCCACTGCATGGCACCTTGGGCAATAGTCTTCTACTATAGCCTCGGGTCGACAAAAACCTTGTGAGTGGATTTGGTAGACGGAAACTGAAAGAAGCCTGTCGTATACACATATACGACGGGCTTCTTTCAGTTTCCGTCTACCAAATCCATATATATGTATGTGTGTGTGTATGTTTGTGTGTCTATGTTTGTCCCCCCAACATCGCTTGACAACCGATGATGGTCAGTTTACATCCCCGTCACCCTCTTTTGTGTGTGCAAAAAAAGAATAAGTACTAGGCTTACAAAGAATACGTCCTGGGGTCGATTTGCTCAACTAAAGGCGGTGCTCCAGCATGGCCACAGTCAAATGACTGAAGTAAAAGAGTTATATACATATGCACATATATACATATATACACACATATGCATACATATATATACACACACATGTATATATATATATATATATATATATATATATATATATATATATATACAGGTTCAAAAAAAGGGAAAAAGACAAAAAACAAAAACAAAAAACAACAACGTAAGGACGTGATACAGATAGTGTTACTAGACGCTCGGGAAAGGAAAGAGAGAGAATGATGTTTCGAGCGGAGCTCTTCGTCGGAAACAAGGAAAGTTCAAAGAAGGGAAAAACGGAGGAAGAAAAAATCAGCACCGATGTCCACGATGTTACATTGTGGAAGGACTGGAAGAGGAAGTGGTGGAGGAAAAGTTCTTTATAAGACAGGAGAGTGAAAAATAGAGGTGAATATGTGTGCATGCACGAGGGTCTGCAAGTGTGTGTGTAATAACAGAACGTGTGTGTGCGTATGTATGTGTGTGTGTGTGTGTGTGTGTGTGTGGTTTGGAATCTGAGCGTGTAAATGCATGCATGTGTGCGAATCTGAGCGTGTAAGTGCATGCATGTGTGTTGTGTGTGTGTGGTGTGTGGGGGGTAGGTGTGCACACATGTGTGTGTATAGGTGCGTCTATTTTTGTGTGTGTGGGTATGTGTGCGTGTAGGAAGAGATGAAATAAATTGTGAAAAATTGTAATGATTGTAATAAAAAAGTGAATAATGGAAGTAAGGTAAAGTGGATAAGGGGAGGGGTTAATAAAAAAGTGGAGAAAACATAAAGAAAAAATAATAATAAAAAATAAAAGTGTTGCATTGTCGTAAAGGAGAGAGTCATAAGGAGAGGGGGCTGTGTTGAGTCCGAAGGGAAAAGATGTTCTTAGGTTAAAAATATAGCGCTGTTCCAAGTGGAGTCGCGAGGGAGTGGATCCATGATGCAGAGCGAGATGTTAGAAGAGGAGTGGTTGGCCAAGTGGAAATGGCGGGCGACGAGGGAGTCCGAACCTAACCGAACGTCCCTTAGGTGTTCGGTGAAACGGTCGGCCAGCCGGCGGCCTGTCTGACCCACATATAGTTTGTTACATAGGTTGCATCTGATGCAGTAAATTAGGTTGGAGGAGGTGCAAGAGAAACTGTGTGGAATGTGAAGAGTGTGTTGGTTAGACCCTATGACAGAGGTAGTGTTGGTGATGAAGGAGCAGGTGTGACAGCGGGATCTGGAGCACGAGAAGGAGCCGGGTGGGGTGGGGAGGAAGAGGAGAAGGTACTACGGACCAGTAGATCGCGTAGGTTGTTTGAAAGAGGATAGGGGTGGGTTAAGGAAAATGGGGTGGGTGGTGGGATCGAGCTGGAGGCGACGGAAGGCCCGTAGGATCCTCCGACGAAGGGGTAGGGTGGCAGGGTGGAAACGGAGTGGGAAGGGGGTACGGTTAGGAGATTGGTGTGGGCGGTGGTGTGGTCGATTCGACGAACGCGGGCGAGGGCGGATTGGACAAGGTGGGAGGGGTATCCTCGATGCATGAACAGACGGACAAGATACTGGGACTGGGTCTCGAAATCCTGGTCCAGGCTGCACAAACGTCGGAGGCGGAGGAACTGGGAGTAGGAGATGGCCCGTTTGGTGTGGAATGGATGGGAGGAGGAGAAGTTGAGGTAGAGGTGGGAGTGAGTGGGTTTGAAGAAAGCGGAGGTATTTAGAGAGTTGGAGGGGAGGTTGATGGAAAGAGAGATGTCGAGGAAGTTAACAGTGGTGTCAGAGATAGTAGAAGTATATTCAAGAGCAGGGTGAAAGTTAGAGAGGTAGGGGATGAAGAGGCAGAGCTGTTCGCGGGAGAGGGAGGTGGCTCCTATACAGTCATCTATGTAGCGACCGTATAGTTCTGGGGTCGGACCGGAGAATTGGGAGAATACTTGGGCCTCAATGTAACCAACAAATAGGTTGGCATAATTGGGGCCCATTCTCGTTCCCATCGCGACCCCAGAGATTTGTTGGTAGGTTTCTCCGGCGAACGTGAAGCAGTTGAGGGTGAGGACGAGTTCTGCCAGACGAAGCAGGGTAGGGGTGCTAGGTGTGGGGTCAGGGCGGCGGTCGAGGAAGTATTGGAGGGCTGAGAGAAATATATATATATATATATGTACACCGGAGTAAGCACATGAAATGTGCAACAAGGTGAAAAAAAGAGTACTCAAATACCAGAGGTAGAGTAATATGCTTTATTTAAAAGCAGCAGAAATATAACAAAAAAACTCTTACTCTGAGTTTCACGTTCCCGTTCATCGGACAGTTTTGTTAGAAAATGTGCATTCTCTCCTGATGACCCCATACACTTGCTGGTTTCCAGTATCCGGAGCTTTCTAACAAAACTGTCCGATGAACGGGAACGTGAAACTCAGAGTAACGGTTTTTTGTGTTATATTTCTGCTGCTTTTAAATAAAGTATAAACATATATATATATATATATATATATATATATATATATATATATATATATATATATATATATATACACATATACACATACATATATATATACACACATATATATACATATATATATGATGATGGCCGTCAACTCGTGACCGAAGAAGACCATTGCCGACCATCAGGATCATTGTGCGCTCTAGGACTAACTTATATTTTGCATTTGCGGCTCCGTTGGTGGCTAATGAGCCCTGCTCTTGACAAGCATACACGACTGCAAACATTGCAGATTAAGCTTTCCCCATTCACTATATAAGCTGTGCGCTTTCGCGCAGCTCGCTTAAGTTCTTCATGCTAGATAAGTGCTCTCTCAAAAGTGTCGACTTCCTCCTTAACCTGCCTCCTCCATCCGTGGTGATGACAGGCATTGTTCTCCTAGTCAGTGTCCTGCATATCACAGGCCTTTAATGAGGACATGACACAGTCCTGAAAGCGCAGCCTTGGTTTCTGCCGGAGTCTCCTTCCATTCACAAGTTCTCCATATAGCAGCTGCTTAGGAATCCTGCTATCCTGCATTCTAATAAGGTGTCCAGTCCAACGTAACCGGTGCTTGTGTATCATCGCCTCAATACTCAAGATATCAGCTGTCCTCAGGATCTGTGTGTCTGGTCACACACACACACACACACACACACACACACACACACACAGACAGATATATATATATATATATATATATATATATATATATATATATATATATATATATGTATATATATATAGGCATCAAGCTGTTAGATCAGGTTATGAAAGTTACAGAGAGGGTCATAGCCCAACTAATTAGGGAGCGAATCAATTTAGATGAGATGCAGTTTGGGTTCGTGCCAGGTAAAAGCACTACTGATGCCTTATTTCTAGTGAGACAGCTGCAGGAGAAATACCTAGCTAAGGTTAAACCTCTGTACCTGGCTTTCGTTGACATGAAGAAAGCCTTTGACAGGGTCCCCCGATCCCTTATCTGGTGGTCAATGAGGAAACTTGGGATAGAAGAATGGTTAGTGAGAGCTGTGCGAGCCATGTACAGAGATGCTCCCAGTAAGGTGAGGGTTGGAAATAAGTACAGCAATGAATTCCGGGTAGAGGTAGGGGTCCACAAAGGTTCCATCCTCAACCCCCTCTTATTTATCATAGTCCTCCAGGCAATCACAGAGGAGTTCAAGACAGGTTGCCCCTGGGAGCTCCTCTATGTTGATGACCTTGCCCTAATTGCGGAGTCACTATCAGAACTAGAGGAGAAGTTTCAGGTGTGGAAGCAAGGTCTAGAATTGAAGGGCCTTAGAGTCAACCTAGCTAAAACCAAAATCCTAATAAGTAGGAAGGTAGATAAAACACAAACCCCTTCAGGTAGTTGGCCCTGCTCAGTATGTAGAAAAGGAGTAGGTAGTAACTCTATAAGATGTACCCGGTGCAAGCTATGGACACATAAGAGGTGCAGCAACATCAAAGGCAGGTTAACTAGGAAGTTAGTTTTTGTTTGTGGCAGATGTTCAGGTGCAATAAAGACTGTAAACAAACAGGAAACAACTTCTATCTAATTCCAGGGTGAAAAACTAGAGGTAGTCGATAGCTTCCGCTATCTGGGCGACCAAGTTAGTAGTGGGGGTGGGTGCGCTGAAAGTGTAGCTGCTAGAATAAGAATAGCCTGGGCAAAGTTTAGAGAGCTCTTACCCCTGCTGGCGACAAAGGGACTCTCACTCAGAGTAAAAGGCAGACTGTATGACGCATGCGTACGAACAGCCATGCTACATGGCAGTGAAACATGGGCTGTAACTGCTGAGGACATATGTAAGCTCGCAAGGAATGAAGCCAGTATTCTCCGTTGGATGTGTAATGTCAATGTGAATACCCGTCAGAGTGTAAGTATCTTGAGAGAAAAGCTGAACATTAGAAGCATCAGTTGTGGTGTGCAAGAGAGACGATTGCGCTGGTATGGACATGTGGTGAGAATGGATGAGGATAGCTGCGTGAAAAAGTGCCACACCCTAACAGTTGAGGGAACCCGTGGAAGAGGTAGGCCCAGGAAGACCTGGGCTGAGGTGGTGAGGCAAGACCTTCGTACATTGGGCCTCACCGAGGCGATGACTACTGACCGAGACCTTTGGAAATGTGCTGTGCGTGAGAAGACCCGGCAAGCCAAGTAAGATCGTTGCCAGTGCCCCTGGACTGGCTCTTGTGCGGGTGGCACATGAAATGCACCATTTTGAGCGTGGCCGTTGCCAGTACCACCTGACTGGCTCCCGTAGGATTTTCGAGCGAGATCGTTGCCAGTGCCCCTGGACTGGCTTGTGCGGGTGGCACATAAAAGACACCATTTTGAGCGTGGCCGTTTTCGTGCGGGTGACACGTAAAAGCACCCACTACACTCTCTGAGTGGTTGGCGTTAGGAAGGGCATCCAGCTGTAGAAACTCTGCCAAATTAGATTGGAGCCTGGTGTTGCCATCCGGTTTCACCAGTCCTCAGTAAAATCGTCCAACCCATGCTAGCATGGAAAGCGGACGTTAAACGATGATGATGATGATGATGATATATATATATATATATACACATGCATATTTATATACACACATATACATGACTGATATCCAAACTATAGTGGAAAAAGCTAGCCACTGCATTTGCTTAAGAAGAGACAAAGAGTTATGGCTAGAAGAATATTGAGCTTTATTTTAAAACCAGTTGGTCTAGTATGCAGGTCTTCATATCAGTGAAGAGTGGGGGACGGTGTGCAATGATGCCATCAAGAGGTAGGCCCCAAAACAATGTGCATTCTCTCCTGATGACCCCATACACTTGCTGGTTTCCAGTATCCGGAGCTTTCAACTTATAGTACTTGCATGTGCAAGTTGTTTGCAAAACATACACATACACACATATATACAATATATATATATTATATATATACACATAATTACATATATATAGATATATATATACATACACAAATATATATGTATTCTTTTACTCTTTTACTTGTTTCAATCATTTGACTGTGGCCATGCTGGAGCACCACCTCAGAACTTATACTTTGTAAGCCTAGTACTTGTTCTTTCAATCTCTTTTACCAAACTGCTAAGTTATGAGGACATAAACACACCAGCAACGGTTGTCAAGTGATAGCTGGGGGAGAAACAGATATACACCCACATAAATACATACATAAATATATATACACAATCAGTTTCTGTCAGTTTCTGCCTACCAAAGATATAGTGTCTGTGTTTGTCTCCACCACCATTGCTTGACAACTGATGTTCGTGCGTTTACATCCCTATAACTTAGCGGTTTGGCAAAAGTGACCGATAGAAGAAGTACTAGGCTTACAAAGAATGTATCCTAGTGTTGATTTTTTCGACTAAAACCCCTTAAGATGATGCTCCAGCATGGCCACAGTCAAATGACTGAAACAAGTACAAGAATGTGTGTGTGTGTGTGTGTGTGTGTGTGTGTGTGTGTGTGTACATACTGGTGCAGGCATGGCTGTGTGGTAAGAAGTTTGTTTCTCAGCCACATGGTTTTGGATTCAGGCTCACTGCATAGTACCTTCGGAAAGTATATATATAGGTAAATGATAGGATTGCTTCAATATTTCAAGGGTAATCTGAAGTATCTAAGCAACCAGGGGATAGTTAAATGCGAAGGTGCTCCTGGAAATTACTTGTGCGGGTATCGTCTTCGTTAGAAGGTATCCAGAGGCAGGTAATTTATTGTTTAAACCACAGTTTATAATTATAATTATGTGGAGAATGGCGAAACAAACACAAGAAGAAGCAAGTCCATTGGGCTAGTTAGCCATTGATTTAATTATGTGGAGATTATATAATGAGTCATTTACGATCGTTTCAATGTGCCAAATGGTTTGGCAGATCTCTTCAGAATGTTGAGAAGTATGTTAAATTCATGGTGTGAGAGATGCAGGAGAAACAGTTAGTGGATATAGTAATGCATATAGTGGTATAAGAATAGTGTTAGGTAAAGTTAGTCTTACATTTTAGTTGAAGTTGTGTTAATAGTCTTTCTGCAAAGGAGAGGTAGGGTGGGTGCTGTTCAAGCTCGTAGTTCCAATCTTGATTAATCGCATTTCGCACGTGGTTGTTTTTAGAATTCAGGCGTGTCTTTTACTTTGAGCACTGGCAGTGTTAGTAAAGGGGGGTAATTCTAAGTTTTGGTGAAGAGGGAGCTAACTCTGACCTTATTAATATTTAATTATAATTAATTATACTTAGAAAAGGGAAATTCTTTTTTACATATTTAATTATACTTAGAAAGTGGAATGTATTACATATTTAATTATATTTAGAAAATGAATATTTTGTAGTGCGCAAACAAATTCGGTTATTTTCATATCGTTTGTTCAAGAGATGCTTTCTAGCTGTTAGGATTTTGAGGCGTTCATTTAGACAGAGGTCACAGCGTCTGTTAGTTGGGTTATAAGAATTTGCTTTTAGTATATGCCACTTTAGTTTATATTCTATCTTATTGTCCTTTAATTTCCAGATATAGCTACTAAGTCCTGTTGAATTTGCCTTTTTTCTATTTCTAAAGCTAGATTGGTGCTCATTGTATCTGAGGCGTATTTGGTTTTTCGTAGCGCCAATGTAAGATCTAATATGGCCGTTTGTGTGTACGTCGCATTGGTAAACTACATTTTCGGTCTTACATCTATTGGAGAAATTACATTTATTCCTATCTCTACAGCTACATAGATTTTTTTGGTGTGTGTGTCTCCTAACAACCGTCTAACAAACAAACTAACAGCCATCCAACTAATAGAACTAACCCCAACCCTAATCCAACACAATCGTAAATGACTCATTATATAATCTCCGCATAATTAAATCAATGGCTAACTAGCCCAATGGACTTGCTTCTTCTTGTGTTTGTTTCTCCATTCTCCACATAATTATATATATATATATATATATATATATATATATATATATATATATATATATATATATATATATATATGTATATATAGATATATATGCATGTATATATGTATATGTATGTATATCATCATCATCATCGTCATCATCATTGTTTAACATCCATTTTACATGCCAGCATGGGTTGGACGGTTTGACTGAGGTCTGGAGAGCCAGTGGTTGCACCAGGCTCCAATCTGATCTGGCAATGTTTCTACAGCTGGATGTCTTTCCTAATGCCAACCACTCTGAGAGTGTAGTGGGTGCTTTTTACGTGCCACCAATACATGAGCCAGCCGGGGGAGACTGGCCACAGTTGCGATTTTCATTTTACTTGACTCAACAGGTCTTCTGAAACATATCATATCATTTGACTCATCAAGGGTACTCTTAAATGGGCCAGGCATGCAACACTGGCATCAGCCATGGCTGCGACTCACTTTAGTTGCCGGGTCTTCTCAATCACAGCATATCTCTAAAGGTCTTGGTCTCCTGTCATTGTCTCTATGAGGCCCAATGTTCAAAGGTCATGATTCACCATCTCATTCCATGTCTTCCTGGGTCTCTCTCTTCCACAGGTTTCTTCCACAGTTAGGGAGTGGCACTTTCTCACACAGCTGTTCTCATCCATACGAAACACATGACCATACCAGTGCAGTCAACTCTTTTGCACACCACATTTGATGCTTCTTATGTCCAACTTTTCTCTCAGGGCACTTACACTCTGTCGTATTTGCACACTGACATTACACATCCAGCAGATCATACTAGCTTTATTTCTTTCAAGCCTATGCATGTCCTCAACAGTCATGGCCCATGTTTCACACATGCATCATGCAATCTACCTTTCATCCTGAGCGAGAGGCCCTTAGTTGCCAGCAAAGGTAAAAGCTCCCTGAACTTTGCCAAGGCTATTCTTATTCTAGTGACAACACTCTCAGAGCAACTATCCCCACTACAGACTTGGTCACCTAGGTAGCAGAAGTAATTAACTACTTCTAGTTTTGCCTCCTGGTATGTGATGGAATCTGTTTTCTATACACCTTCAGTGTTTACTGCCCCTGTGCATCTGTTACATCCAAAAATTATCTTCCCGGTTAACCTTCCTTTGATATTGCTGCACCTTTTACATACATAATATATATAGACACACACACACACATATATATATTCTATATATTCTTTTATTTGTTTCAGTCATTTGACTGCAGCCATGCTGGAGCACCGCCTTTAGTCGAACAAATCAACCCCGGGACTTATTCTTTGAAAGCCTAGTACTTATTCTCTTTGTCTTTTTTTTACTGAACTGCTAAGTTATGGGGACGTACACATACCACCATCAATTGTCAAGTGATGGTGGGGGACAAACACAGACACACAGACACACACATACATATATACATACATACATACATACATACACACACACACACACACACACACACACACATACACGACAGGCTCCTTTCAGTTTCCATCTATCAAATCCACTCCCAAGGCTTTGGTCGATCTGAGGCTATAGTAGAAGACACTTGCCCATGGTGCCATGCAGTAGGACCAAATCCAGAACCATGTGGTTGGTAAGCAAGCCACTTACCACACAGCCACCCCTGCACCTATATGTATATGTGTGTGTGTGTGTGCATGTTTGTGAAATATAATGTGTCTTGAATGGCACAACAATGCAGAATGGACTATAATAACTATTATAATTTAATCATTCATAGTCTGATATAATATTTCAGAATATAAAAATTCCTTCTTCAGATATTGCTAGAAATTGATCAAGTCACTGCTATAATTGGTTGTCCAACAGTTACTGAATTTGTTTTTCCTTTCGGAAGTGTCTCTGCAGTGGTCTCACAAAGCTCCTTCTGGAATTCCTCATGAGAAGTGCGTGAGGGGGCCATGTCTCAAGCTCATGTGTGTTGGCATATCCGCAGCATTGCTTCTAAGTTATGTATTATATGTGCATTTTTTATAATACTTGAGCATGTTATCAGAAATGAACTTACATGCACCCAGATGTAGCTAAATAATATATTGATTACTAACATATGAGCCTCCTCCTTCAGAAGCCGGAACACTGACAAAAGCAAAACAGTCACAAATGAAGCCAATGACAGACATTTGGGAAAGCTAAGAATTAAGGAAGCTATCCTCATAGACAGATTAGGGCCCCAAATTAACAACAAGGCTGAAAATTAGCAATCAGTATATTATTTAGCTACATCTGGGTGCATGTAAGTTCATTTCTGATAACATGCTCATGTATAATAAAAAAATTTTAAAAACTGTATGTATAATACATAACTTAGAAGCAGCACTGCAGATATGCCAACACACCCAAGCTTGAGACATGGCCATATTTGAAGAAGGAATTTTTATATTCCAAAATATTATATCAGACTATGAATCATTATTTACATTATTTACATTTGACGGATATTTCTCCTCATCTTGTTTGTTGTTAACACAACGTTTCGGCTGATATACCCTCCAGCCTTCGTCAGGTGTCTTGGGGAAATTTCGAACCTGGGTTCTCATTCCTAACGATGTTACTATTATTATTTATTATTATTATTACTATTATTAATCAGGTCGCTGCCGTGAATTGAACTCGGAACCTTGGGGTTAGTAGCCCGCGCTCTTAACCACTACGCCATATGCCCTCAAAATAAGGGTAGAAGAACATCGCAAAGCTGTGACACGAGGAGATATTGATAAATCGGGTATCGCTGATCATGTATGGAAAAATGGAAACCACCTCCCCCTGTGGGATGAAGTTAAAATAATAGACAGGGAACAACACTGGAAAATACGAAAACTAAAAGAAGCAGCACATATGCTAGGACACAACAACCTCCTAAGCAGACCGAGTGCAGATATGAATAACATATGGGAACCGGTATTGAGGAAGGATAGAAAAATAATAGATTTATAAGCCTTAAAATTCACCCCATAATTGCCCATGGGCATATGGCGTAGTGGTTAAGAGCGCAGGCTACTAACCCCAAGGTTCCGAGTTCAATTCACGGCAGCGACCTGATTAATAATAGTAATAATAATAATAATAATAAATAATAATAGTAACATCGTTAGGAATTTCGAACCCAGGTTCGAAATTTCCCCAAGACACCTGACGAAGGCTGGAGGGTATATCAGCCGAAACGTTGTGTTAACAATAAACAAGATGAGGAGAAATATCCGTCAAATGTAAATAATTCCTCATCTCTTAAATATAGAACTCTAAAAGAGGGGGGGGGGGTGAATGTGTGTGCGTGTGTGTGTGTGTGTGTGCGCGTATGCAATGGAAGCAGGATGGTTCATCTTTGTTCGCTTAATATTTGAGTTTATTTTTTGATTTGGTTGAATCTTGGTTAGTTTTCTTTTTTTGTTGATCAGTTATTTTTAGTGTTTTGACAGAAAAAAGTCATTCTAAAATTGTTTTTTAATGTAAGTGTGCCCAAACAAGTCAAATGCTTACACAGAGCAGGTTTTACAGCCACACCATCCAAACCGACCGGGTGAAACCGAGCTTAACTGCTAGTATATATATATATATATATATATATATATATATATATATATATATATAATTTTAAATATGACACATAATGATGTGATCTCTACTCATCTATAGTTTCCCTGAATTGTATCAATTACAAAAACCAATAGAAATAATTTTTCTATAATCATTGACTAATAATTTTTATGATCTAACATATCCTTCATTTATTTTATTATATAATTTTTTCCCTTGCATAATTAAGTATTATTGTTTTCTTTTTATTTAAATTTTATACTATATGTATTTTACATATGTTTATATTTTTCCTTAATTTTTATTTATTATTGATTTTTTTATTTTCATCCTTCTTATCTTCTTTCTTTACCCTTATTTTTTAAGCTGTTTTTATTTATTTTTTGTTTGTATTTATTTATCTTATTTACTATATGGCATCTTCACTAATATCTATAACTCACCAGCTAGATACCTTTACATTATACATATAGGATCTTACTTCTTAAACTAATTAATATTTTGTATGCATCCTTTCAAGAAATATATTAACCATTGTTCTATAAGCTCATAAAATCCCTGACGAAATTCTGCCCCATATAGTTAAAAATGATACCATTCTTAGCATATAACTAAATACTTAGAATTACATATCAACTAGGGGCTAGAACCAAAACATATATGTAAGTTTTTTCGCATCTCCCATTTCTTTTTCAACTTTACAATCTATAATTTATCTGTATTGCTATTTTTAAAAAAATTTCAACATCCTTATACCATACAAATAAATTATCCATACATCTACCTTTCACCATTTTCTTTCTTTCAATATATGTGTGTACACACACACACGCGCACACACGTCTATATATATGTGCATATACACACATATGGCATCCAGCCATAGAATACCTGTCCCGTCAAATTCTGTCTCACCCAGGCAAGCATGGACAAGTAGAAGTAACAGAGCAAAAAAAAAAAAAGTGCGTGTGTATACTATCAACCCTGAAAGGATGACAGGTAAAGTTGACCTCGGTGGAATCAGAACTCAGAACGTAAAGACAGACGAAATACTGCTTAGCATTTCACCTGGCATGCTACTGTTTCTGCCAGCTCACCACTTTATGTACTTTTCATATTATTTACCTAATTAAGCTATCTACCAAAAACAATTAACTGTTTAAGTTTTCTCATTCTGTAGGACTTATCTCACATATAGAGCCATAGTCTTACAGTACCTTCTTTCAAGTTCCTCCTTGCTTCATCCACTTTCTTGGTGAGTACAAGATCTTGTTGCTGTAACTGTTTGTTGATTTCTTCCTGTGTCTCAAAACGTGTCCGCCATTCATTTCCTAAAACATGACAAATTAAACAACAGTATTTAAGACATTTAGAATAGAACAGGCATGACTAATTTGTCAGTGTATGTCAAAAGACTCAAATACATTTGTAATAGCATATATCACTGCTTTTGATGGAATCTTTGATCTATGTTGCACTAGAATTTCAAGTAGTTAAATAGCATTATAGGCAGTATCAAAAAGTTCCTGGACTATTTCTGAAGTGTGCCAACAGATGGCAGTATATGGTTGTGTGTGCAGTGAGAGCTAGCAGTGACCTTCATGAGGCAGTGTACTAAGTGACATCGCTGTGTTTACTTTGCAAGCTGTGAAATTTTTGTTTTTGTGATCACCTGTATACTGTAATTTTCGATTTTTTGTTATGGACAGGAAGTTGGAGTAAAAAAACCAATGTGAAATTTTACGTGAAACTTGGGAAGTCTGCTACAAAGACATTGAGCATGCTTTGGCAAGCTTACAACAATGAAGCAATGGGTTGTTAGCAATATTTTGAGTGGCATGGGCACTTCAAAATTGGAAGAATGTCTCTGGAAGACTATGAGCAATCTGGAAGACCTGCCATGAGTGTCATCCCCAGAAATGTGGAGAAAATTCATCAGCTTGTGCACAAGGATCATCAGAGGACAATCAATGATGTTTTGAAGTGTCTGAGGGAGGACATTCAGTGAAGGCAACCGGATCTGGGAGCATGGAGAATTGGATTCTTCATGATGACAATGCACCCTGTCATCAAGCTCTCTTGTGCAACATGGTATCGCTTCCACACTTATCTCATTCACCCGATTTAGCACCTGAAGACTTCCATCTCTTCTCCAAGATGAAAATGCAGTTCAAAGCTTGCCATTTTAACACTGTTGTTGAGATCCAGAGTGAATCGCAGAAATTCCTTGACTTGCTTATGGAAAATGTGTTCCAGGCCAGATCCCAAAATTTAGGCAAATAAGTCATTTTTTATTAAACATAACTAGTCCAGGAACTTTTTGATATCACCTCGTCTTCTCCCAATGATGGTAAAGAACAGATTATGATTAGATAATGCACATTAATAGGTATCACTATAAAATGCCATATAATTGAGACAAGCACAGTTTGAATGTGCAAAAACACACTTTTTGCTTCATGTTTTTCATGTCAAAATAAATATCTTCTGAGGAAAATTATATATCTTTTGAAAGGTGAAAAAAGTACAAAGTTAGTAAAGAGGGTGGTATACTCACCTTACTTGCCAAACTGATGTATTTGCATATGGCAAGAGGTCAAATGGAACACAAATCCAAGACTTCAAATCTTGAGTTTGAGCCAGAATTTCAAGAAATGGAGGAAATATTACTAAGTACACATATATTTCTACCAAAAATGCACTAAATTGAGTATAATAATTCTTCTAGGGCCCAAACTTAGAATGAAATCGTTGTATTGAGAATGTTGTTTATTCTCTCTCACTGTTTTTAATGATATGGAGAGCTGTTAGGCAAACCTAGCAGATATTCTTGTATATGAAAATTTCACTTTTCCTTGAGAATTATTGGTCAAATTTTGCCAATGAATTGTATTGGTTGTCATTGTTGTCATCATCATTATCATCATCAATATTTAGCATCCATTGTCCATGCAGGCATGGATTGGACAGTTTGACCAGGGCTGGCAAGCTGAGGGGCTGCACAAGACTCCAGTCTGATTTGGCATGGTTTCTATGGCTGGATGCTTTTCCTAACATCAACCACTCTGAGAGTGAAATGGGTACTTTTATGTGCCTCTAGCATGGGTGCTTAACATGCCACTGGCATGGGTACCAGTTGTGTGATACCAGTATCTGCCATGACTACAATTTCATTTAGCTTGATGGGTCAAGCACAGCTTATTGCCAAAGGTGTTGGCCATTTGTCAATGCCTCTGTGAGGTCCAGTGCTCAAATGGTGCTTTTCCTGTGCCACCAGCATGGGTGCTAGTTACATGCACCAGCATCAGCCACATTGCCTCCATGAGGCCTAACGCGCGAAAGGTGCTTTTTACATGCCAATTACATGACACTGACAACAGCCACAACTATGATTTCACTTGGCTTGATGGGTCTTCCCAAGCATGGCATATCACCAAAGGTCATTAGTCATTGCCTCTGTGAGGCCCAATGTTCAAAGATCATGCTTCATCAACTTGTCTCATGTCTTCTTCGGTCTCCCTCTTCCAAAGCTTCCTCCTACTGTTAGAGACACAGCTGTCCACATCCATACACATCACATGACCATACCAATACAGTCATCTCCCTTGCACACCATATCTGATGCTTCTTATGCCCAACTTTTCTCCCAAGACGTTTACACTCTGTCATACATACACACTGACATTGCACATCCAGTGGAGCATACTAACTTCATTTCTTTCAAGCCTATACATGTCCTCGGCAGTCACAGCCCATGTTTCACTGCCATGTGGCATGGCTGTTTGCATCATATAATCTGACTTTCACTCTGCAGGAGAGGCCCTTATTTATCAACAGAAGTAGGAGCTCTAATATAATTTTGTAGACTATTAAAGTCAGATGTGATTTCCTTTTTATTTCCAATTTTGAATAGTCAGGATAATTTGTGTCAGTGCTTGTATATTTGACTTGGTTTTTTTTTTCTCTTTCTCTCTCTCTATCTTAAAGAGTTTGTTGTAAGTTACTGATGCTAATGCTTTTAATTCATGCTTTTAATGCTTAAAGCAAGGAATTAGTTTTCACATTTTGTTTACTTCTTAATTTAGGTCTACATGGAATTCTGAGAAAGTTATCAGATGGTTGTGGGATGTGCTAGAAACAACAGCTAAACCTTCCTTAAATCATACACCTTTTCGTTTGAAAATATAAAAAAAATTTTTTTTACTGAAAAGGCCTCATCCCTCATTTTTAAGTGTGAAATGTAAACAAAATTGGGGCATGGGGGAGAGAGATGTAAAGGTGTGGTGGTGGAAGAAAATCATAAATTTTCAAAATTTTCTTTTATAAAAAGCTTACTCTCATCATGCAAAAAAAAAACTGGAAAAATCCCCATCAAAATGGAGAAAATCCAACTAATATGGACATCCTGATCTGAAACTCCACTATTTATAGCAATTAAAATGTTATTGAAATGGTGTCACATCCCAAAATCTCATGGTTTGTTTACCTTCATACCTATTACAAATGTACCAAAACTCAAGTTCTTGTGGCTTGTAGTTTTGGATTTAGCTAGGTCTGAAATTGCAAAATATTTAAATATTTAAAGAATTGTCAACAAAAAAAAGGTTTTCTTTCCAAGAATCTGAAAGAGAAATAGACAACTACTATACCATAGTCACTATTAATTTGTGTAATTTGAAGCTGATTATCACCTTAGTTTCAAAGATATGACATCAAAAATATAGCTACTTATTCATTAAGGCAAATTAGGCAAAATTTTGACAAAATTTGTTGACCATTCAAACTGTCATATTTCCTAAACTATTCATCCAAATTTCACAAATGAGGTATCAAAATATTTCTTTTTGGATGTTCTCCAAGAAAAAACACAGTACAAAATATATTTAAATATTTTCATGTTGATATCTAATATTAAGATAATTCATATTAAGTTTATGTAAGTGTGTTTGTAGGAAATATATATGTATTTGTGTTTGTATGAATTAGCTGAATAATTCATGAGTTGAAGCAAATAGTATTATTAACATTAAATAACCTGGCAAAAAGAGATACAGGCATTTGGGACTTAGTAGTTAAAATGAGAAACTTATTGAAACTAACTAAGAGACACACATAATATTTCATCTTTGTGGTGAGTCATTGTTTAAAGAAGGACTAAGAACACTTTATTCATGACTGCCAGGTGTTGAGAGAAAGATTGATGATTGGATGCATTGCAGATGTATCCAACTCATGTTAACATGAACAGAAAAGGAAGGAAAGTTGAAACAATGATAAACAATGACTAAGTCAACCCAATAACACCTGATACTCCAAGAAGATTTCAAATGTACTGGGACTAGTGAACAAGAGTGGAAAACTGCAGTAGATTAACCATGCAAGAGGAAGTTTGCTGCCTTAAGCTTCTTACTGTCTCAGAAAACCCAAGTCTAAGTGTATGTATGAGGGGTTGCTGAAAATTTCCTGGGTTTGGGTAAAAGAAAATACAGGAGGATCAGTTGATTATGATTCACACCCTTATTGCAGTGGTTCTTCAGTTTTTCTAAGCCTTGTAAATGAATTCAGAAGATTGGGCCTCCAACCAGGCCTTTCATGATACTCTTAAAGCCAGGAACATTTCAGTACTCCTTTGTATATATACATACAGGCAAATCAAA
This sequence comes from Octopus bimaculoides, assembly GCF_046866305.1. Lineage (NCBI taxonomy): Eukaryota > Metazoa > Mollusca > Cephalopoda > Octopoda > Octopodidae > Octopus > Octopus bimaculoides. The sequence continues at coordinate 28,982,538 of NC_142940.1, forward strand.
CATAAAAACTGAAACAACAAAAAGTCAAAAGAATGTACATAGCGAATGTATTAGGTTGACGCTTAGTTTAAGATGGAAAAAAGAGGGGATGTGACATTCTGAACAGGGCTCTTCATCAGGAAGAGGAAAGGGGAAAGACCTAGAAAGAGGGGAAAGAATAGTCCAAGAAAAGCATGTGTGGTTACATGGGCTGAAGTGACTGAAAGTGAATTGAGATAGAAAGAATAATTTTTGAAGGTAGGAGAGTCTGAAAATAGCCAGTGTGTGTGTGTGTTTGTGTGTGTGTGTGTGTGTGTGTGTGTGTGTGTGTGTGTGTGTTTGTGTGTGTGTGTGTGTGTGTGTGGTAGTGTCTGTGTGCATGTATGTTTGTGTTTATATGAGTAATGTATGTGTGAAGGAGTGGTGCTGACAGGTTAGTAGCAATTAGATTTGGTGGTGAGAGGCAAGGTGAGTGTATTGGTGTTACTGTGTGTATACATATGCTTGTATGTACATGAGTGTCTGAGTGCATGTGTACAGATGAGTCTGTATGTATATTTGTGTGTGTATGTGCAATGTAGGGGTGTGTGTACATCTGCGTGTATGTATGTTTGCATATGTGTGTGTGTGCATTGGTGTGGTTGAAGGGTTTTTTGTACATGCTAAGATATGGAGACATGTGTGTGTGTGTGTGTATGCAGTAGGCATGTATGTAGGGGGTGTCAGTTATGTATATGAATGTTAGAAGAGGAATTAAAAATAAAAATAATATAAACAAAATTCACTTCACTTAACAAATTAAAATAAACTTTAAATTCAAAACATTTGAAAATGGTGAGAAATTAAAATTCAATAAAATTAAAATTAAATTAAAAAAGCAAAACAACAATTATGTGGAGGCTGTTACAGGAAGGAGGGAGGGGGTCTAGTGGTAGAGGATCCATGGTGTAAGGCGAGGTCGAAGACTGAGGTGTTCAGTGGAGTGGTTGGTAGAGCAAAAATGACAGGTAATGGAGGTTTTATACTTATATATATATATGTATATATGTATATATATATAAATATATTAATATATAATTATATATATAAATACAGGGGGCGGACAATATTTGTTTACAACTGCTAATTTTTCACATTTTTTCTACTTTCATTGTCGGTATTTTCCTTCTTAAAAATGATAACCATTTTTGCTTAAGTTTTTTGAAGAATGATCGACTATGGAAAATTTTTAACTTCCCATCTTCCAATTGTAGAATAGGCAATCCATACCAGAAGGATAAACAAGGAGATTTCAGACTTCCTCAATGTCAACAGAAGGAAGGTGGAAAAGGTCCGAAAGGTGCTGGAAGATTCAAGATTTGACAACTAGAGGAAAACCCATGATCAACAATCTGACGCCATCAGAACTGCAGAATTCATCAATGAAATTTAGGAAATCATCAACAATGCTCCCAGCAAGTCGATGCATGCCATTGCACAGGAGAAAGGCATGGATGAAAAGCTCATCAGGCTGATGATGCATGATGATAGGAAAAGTGACTTAAGCACACCAAGAAGCTGTTTAACAAGTTAGAACACCTGCTATGGTTCATATCCAATGAGAAGAATTTCTGCCAAGAAGATCAATTCCCAGAACAACAGGTGGTTCACTATTTCACCCAAAGACGTGCAGAGAGTCTTGCAGATGAAATATCCTGTGTCAGTCATGGTCTTCAGTGTTGTCAGCAGTAAAGGTGACATTGTGCCACCCAACTTCTTCCCTGAATGCTTCAAGCTGAACACCAACAGCTATGTCTGTGCTCTTAGCAATGTGGTGAAGCCCTGCATTGACTGGGTAGCTGCAGGGAGGTCGTACATGTGCTCTTGCCACACCAGTCAGAAGACCCAGGCCTGGTTGTTGGAGGATTTCGTTGATCACACAGCACGTGCCACTTGGCCTCCCAACTTGTCTGACAACAATCTCCTTGACTTCTTAGTATGGACCAGAGTAGAACAAGAGACCAACAAATCCAGCTGCAACCCAAAAGTTGAGCTGAGGGCCAGAATTACTGGAGACTGTCATCAAGGCCAAAGGCAGGTTCATCAAGATCGACAGAACGTGTCATAAAGACAAACAGAACCAAATCTGACAAATATATCTCAAAAAATTAAAACACATATCTTTTCCTGAGATAGTCATCATGCAAATGAATACCATCTGCACCCACACTCTCTCTCTCTCTCTTTCTCTCTCCCTTTCTCTCTTTATATAAACACACACACTATATATTCGTTCTTCACTCAAACTTTACTATGGCTAGTATTTTTGAGTCCTTTAATCTTTTGTCACACATCCTGTGACCTCTTCAGTGACTCTCTATCTCAGGTATTTCCTCCTGCTCTGTTACTAAACATTATCAATATTGGATATTTTCCTAACATAATTTTTAGTCATAAATTTATAAATATCAAGAAACTGATTATTATTATTATTATTATTATTATTATTATTATTATTATTATTATTATTATCATCATCATCAACATTATCCTCTTCTTTCAATTTTGTTTCCATTTCTTGCTGAGTGTCTTCGAAACACCTAGGACAAAGAAACTTACTATATACATTAGTAGGCCATTAAAATAAACACACCAGATTGTTCATTTACAAAGTCATACGAAAGAAAAAAAGAGGAGAAAGAAAGAAAGAAAAACGAAAAGAAAAAATTTTTTAAATAGGGAAAATGAAAAAAAAAGGAAACAGAAAATAAAGGAGTAAAAGACAAAAAATTCACAGTGACAATGCTTTTCTCAATACGTGTGGTGTACCAGTTAAAAAAAAAATCCTTTGCACTTCTTGCATGAAGGGTAAGATGAGAATCATTCTCAAATAATTTTCAGTTCCTTTTTTCATCATTCCAAGTGCGCCTACAATCACTGGTATTGTAACTGCCTTGAGGTGCTATATTTTTTCAATTTCAATTAACAAATTTTCTGAGCTTATCAAATTCTTTTGCCAGGATATTCATGTCAATCGATAAAGAGATTTTATTGTTTTGGTCTTTCACAACAATATCTGGTTTATTTGCTTTGATGGTTTGGTCTGTATGTACTGGGAAGTTCCAAAGTATCATTACATTTTCTCCCTCAGTTACAGCCTCAGGGTGATGCTTGTACCATTAATCAGCAGTTTTGATTTTATAATGCTGACATATTAACCAGTGCAGATAATGGCTAACTCTGTCATGTCTTGATTAATAATCTATAGGTGTTAAAACTTTACACCCAGAGATTAGATGGTCCACTGTTTCAATCTCATCATTGCAGTATTTTTCGTCACATTACCTTCGTAGTTACAGATCAGGAAGCTCTGATCTTGAGCAGCTAAGATAAAGCTTTTGCTCTCTGCCTTTATCCTGAGCTTCATAGCCACCGATGGATGTGCTTCTGATCTACATCAGCTTGTTTGCTATGGGCTACATATTTTCCATGCAGAGGTTTTTGTCCCACCTGTCAGCCAAATGTTCAAATGCATTTTTCTTTGCCATTGATTTCACCTTCTTTGCAACAGAAGTTGCTGCATTTCCATCATGCTGTTCAACTCGAGTATTATGCATGAACTCACTAGCAATTTTTTAGGTCTCCTTTATGACAGAATGAAGTTTCCTATGCCTCTCATGGTTTTCAACAAGTTTTAGCATCCAGTTGTTAGATGCTTCAAGATATTTGGCCAGTCCAATTGTGGTTTTGTAAGAGTTTCAAATTAGATCAAGCCTCAACCTCCTTGGGTTCTGGGATGATAAAGACGATCTGCCTTTGGGTGGTACATCTTATTGCTAGTCAGCAGCTTCTGAATTTTCCTGTTAATTTCTCTTATTTCACTTATATTCCAGTTCAACACATTGAAACTATAAATAACAACTAGAACTGCTAAATAATTTTTGGCTAACATCCTGTTGCATGTATTTAACTAAGATTTCAGGACTGCTCAAACTCTCCTGTAACATTCATTTCTGATCTTCTCATTTATGCTTGCATGCTGAATGCCAGAGCCCTCATTTATCCCAAGGTATTTGTAAGTTTGTTCCTCCACAAGTTCTTTTCTAACTGTGTCAATATCTAACACCAGTGAGGTCTTCAATTTCCCTTCCTGGAAAGTGGCCTTGGCACATTTATTAAAACCAAATTCCACCTCGATGTCGTCATTAAATGCTTTCACAGTATGTAATAGGACTTGTAATCAATTTTATACCAATAACCGATTCTGTTAAGTTCACCAGCAAGGAGTATTAGGGCTATGCAAAATATTAGAGGTGAAAGTAAGTCACCTTGGAAAATGCCACAGTTGATATTAATATTGTTTGAAGTCAGTACTCCATCAGAATGGTATAATTGGAGATTCGTATTTCACAATGATATGCTGTGCTTCATGAAGTTCGAAATTACAGGAGAAATTTTGAAGATATCCAGCGATTTTAAGATCCATGAATGCGGTATGCTGTCAAAGGTCTTGTCTTTATTATTATTATTATCATATGGAAATTCACAGTTTATTTTGCTGGGTATGATAGAAAGTGTCAGCTGTCCACAGCCAGCAGACAACGGTGAGACTTGTTTACTGGTCATCTTCAAGAACCCTGCGAAGAATTCTTGCAGTTCCAAGCAATGCTGATTTTTGTAGGTGTTCTACATTCACATTTGCACTAATCATTTTCAGCCATGTTAGTAGTTGAGTGCTGACACTTCCAAGTGCACCAATTACTACTGGTATCCCATCTACTCTCTTCATTGGCTACAACCTTCGTATTTCCAACTTCAAATCGTCATAGTTGTTTATTTTTTCTTCTTTCACATTGATCCTGTTGTCACCGAGGCATGCTGTGTCGATTATCATACATGTTCTTTCTTTTTTATTTACCACAACAATGTCCGGTTTCTGATGTCTGGTCAGGTGATCACACTGGATCATTGCATCCCATGGGATTTTGCAATTCTTATTTTCAGTGACTCCTTCTGGAGTTTGCTCATACTACGTCTTTGCTCTTTGTAGGCCACGATTTCCACAGAGCTCCCAATGAATCATTCTTGCCACATTGTCATAGCATCTTTTGTATTCGCACTGTGCTAATTTTGGGCATTTGCTAATGATGTGCCATACCGTTTTACCCTCTACATTCTGCATTTGTTTCTATCAGTAGTGTTGTCTATTCTGCACTTCATATAGTTAGTCCTTAATGCTTGTTCCTGAGCTGCACATATAAGTGTTTCTGTCTCTATCTTCAGGTCACTCCTCCTCATCCATAGCCACATCTTGGCAGTCACATCTTTTGCAAACTGACTGTTCATTTCTTTTCCTTCCATGCTCTTTCTTTCTTCTTTTTTTTTGTCCATTTCTTGTTTAAATTTTTCTTTCGTTACACAATTTTCAGTTTTGATGATGCCGGCCTTCTTCATGTGTTTCAACAGTGGTTCCACAGAATTTTCTATATACCACACTAAGCTGCTTTCCTCAATTATTATTATCATTATTATTATTATTATTATTATTATTATTATTATTATTAATAAGGCAGTGAGTTGGGAGAAATGTTAGCACACTGCGTGAAATACTTAACGGTATTTTGCCCGTCACTATGTTCTGAGTTCAAATATCGCTAAGGTTGACTTGCCTTTCATCCTTTCAGGGTCGATAAATTAAGTACCAGTTGAGTACTGGGGTCGATGTGATTGATTGCCCTCCTCCCCACACAATCCAGGCCTTGTGCCTATAGTAGAGAGGATTATTGCTATTATCATTATTATTATTATTATCATTATTATTAAGGTGGCAAGCTGGTAGAATTGTTAGTATGCTGTGCAAAAACCTTAGCGGTATTTTTTCCATCCTTACACCCTGAGTCCAAATTCCGTCAAGGCTGCCTTTACCTTTCATCCTTTCAGGGTCAATGAAATGAGTACTAGTTATGCACTGGGGTGGATGTAGTTGTCTAGTCCCCTCCCCCCAAATTTCAGGCATTGTGCATATAGTATGTTTATACCAACCATATATTAAATATCTACATGCTTTTCTTCAATACTTTGCTTTTTACCAATTGCATATGTATCATTATTTTTTTAATAATTAATTTATAATTATAACAGGAGATATACAAAGTACCAGCTTGCTAGAAATAAGAGTTAAAATCCTCAAATAATCCACTATCTCACTGAAAAACATAACAGACCAATGGAAATCAGGCAAACAATCAAAGAAATTTAATATACCAACTCAGGTGAAGACTGTAGAATGAGGTAATACATATACCTGCATTGTGATTTTGAATTTTGGGTTATTCCTTAATTCTCCTCAGCAGGTCTTACTAAATACCTATTGTTAAAAATCTTGTTCATCTCGTTGTGTCTGTTAAGCATTGAACAAGATTGCACCAAATTTAATATTTACTCATTTATATATATTATACACTGAAATTGTGTTGAATTTGGCATGAGTCTGTCCAATGCTTAATGGACACAACAAGGCAAGTAGGATTTTTAACAATAAGTATTTAGTAAGACCTGCTGAGGAGAATTAAAGAATAACCTAAAATTCGAAATCATGATACAGGCATATCTATTGCTTCATTCTACAGCTTTCAGCTGAATTGGTATGTTAAATTTCTTTGCTTATTTGCCCAATTTCTGTTGGTCCATTATATTTTTCAGTGAGATAGTGGCTTGTTTGAGGAGTTTAACTCTTATTTCTAGCAAGCTAGTACTTCGTGTACCCTCTATCATAATTATAAATTAATTATAAAATTATTGCTTGCTGGCCACTAATATTATTGTTATTGTTATTCTCTATCATCATCATCACCATCATCATTTAACGCCTGTTGTCCATGTTGGCATGGGTTGGATGGTTTGACCAGGGCTGGCAAGCTAGAAGGCTGCACCAGACTCCAGTCTGATTTGGCATGGTTTCTACAGCCGAAAGCCCTTCCTTATGCCAACCACTCTGAAAGTGTAATGGGTGCTTTTACATGCCACTGGCATGGGTGCCATTTACATGATACCGGTATCTGACATGACTGTGGTTTTGCTCAGTTTGATCGGTCTTCTTCTCAGGCACAGTATAATACCAAAGGTCTTGGTCATTGCCTCTATGAGGTTGAACACTTGAAAGGAACTCAGCTACTTTGCCTCCGTGAGGCCTAATGCTTGAAAGGTGCTTCTTACGTGTCACCAGCACAGGTACCAGTAACATGCAAGTGCACCATCATCCATGCAGACAAATTTCTCTCCTATGACATCACAGTTTTCTCTCACACTCTGTCTTTCAATCCGAAACACTTCAGTTCTTTGGTTCTTACATTGCTGAACATAGGCAACCTTCTTTTTTGATTCTCCCTTGGCTAGATATACCTATCTCCTAGCTTCCTTTCTGGCTATCTGATACAGTTTCCTGCTGGCTCCCATTCTTCCAGGCCTTCTGGGCTTGTTTTTTTGCTCTAATGGCCCTGTCTACAGCATTGTTCCACCACCACATTACCCTAGGTCTGGATGGGACTTTGCACCAACAACAAATATGGTCTGTAGCACACAGTAAGCTGTCCTGCAGGGATTCTCAGTTTCTCTCTATGTCACAAGTCTGTAGCTCCTCCTTCCTCTCATCAAATTTCTCAATGAGGATATCCCTAAATCTCTGATCATATGAAGGGTCCTTAAGCTTCCAAATCCTTCTTTTCCAGATTGGTCTGCTTTTTGGCATCCTTCTGGCCTGGAGTCTAAAGTCACTAATGACTAGTCTATGCTGGTGGGTAAATTCTTCACCAGGGAGAGTCTTTGCATTTAAGAGCAACCATGCATCCTGCTGTCTGATGAGAATGTAATCGATCAGGTTAGCACAGTCACCTGACTGGTGGGTTATCAGGTGACTGGCTGGCTTCGAAAGTTGGTGTTGCAGTTCAATAGTTTATTTGCATCACAGAACTGCAGTAGCCTTGTTCTCTCTTTGTTTCAGGAACCAATTCCATGGCCCCATGTACACCATAGAAGATACCGGGCTACCATCCAACATGCCCATTGAAATCCCCAGCCATGAAGATGAGATCATTGTCACTCATCTTTGAGGTAGCCTGCAGAAGTATATCATAAAAGTGGTCCTTCTGTTCATTTGGTAGGCCCACTTGAGGGGCATAGGCAGAAATAATTGTTGCTATACTATCTGCAAGACTAGCCTGAGCCTAAGTACTCTGTTGCACACTCTGACTACCTCTATGACCTTATCCACCTATTTCTCTGCAAGAAGTATGTCCACACAACCTATCCCATCCTTGTTACCTTCCCAGAAGATTTTAATTATTTATATTTTTACTGTTAATAATAATAATAATGATGATGATGATAATAATATCTATATGAATATTCATTTGAATATTTACTCATTTATATATATTATACACTGAAATTGTATTGAATTCGGCATAAGCTTGTTCAATGCTTAATGGACACAACAAAGCAAGTAGGATTTTTAACAATAGGTATTTAGTAAGACCTGCTGAGGAGAATTAAGGAGTAACCCAAAATTTGAAATCATGATACAGGTATATCTATTACTTCATTCTACAGCTGAGTTGGTATGTTAAATTTCTTTGCTTGTTTTCCCAATTTCCATTGGTCCATTATGTTTTGTAGTGAGATAGTGGCTTGTTTGAGGAGTCTAACTCTTATTTCTAGCAAGCTGGTACTTTGTGTACCCTCTATTATAATTATAAATTAATTATAAAATTTTATTGTTTAGCCATTTAATGACATTATTGTTTGCTGGCCACTAATACTGTTATTAATTATTTATATACTTACTGCTGCTGCTGCTGCTGCTAATAATAATAATAATAATAATAATAATAATAATAATAATAATAATAGTAATAATCATAATAATAATAATATCTATTTGAATATTCATTTGAATATTTACTCATATAGATAGATAGATGGATGGATTGTTGGGTAGATAGATAGATAGATAGATAGATAGATAGATAGATAGATAGATAGATAGATAGATAGATAGATAGAAAGATAGAAAGACAGATAGATTGATAGATAGATAGATAGATAGATAGATAGATAGATAGATAGATATAAATAATAAAGAGAAATGACAGATGAATAAATGATTATCTTATGAACTTTATTAGCTTACAGCTGTTTCTGTTATAAGATGCAGTAGATTCATAATTAAGTGCCTGAATAACACCCTATAGCTTCATCAGTGTCTTGAATATGATGTCCAATTTATTTGGGAAAGAATTACATTTGTGCCTATTTAGGGAACAGCATCAACAATGAGAAAAGTCAATACAGATGTATATAAGAAAAGTGTATGTCCAAATGCAATTAGATAGATATATATGTAAATATACATACACATGCACTCTGACGTTTATAAGATAAACATTTATTCCTTTGTCATCTCTCTTTGTTATTACTGCTCTATACTCAACTAACACTTTATTCAGAGACACACATATATTGAATTCTACACTAGATTATTAGTCTCACAATGCCTAAGTGAAATATTAAAAAACAAAAATTCCCATGTGGAAGAGTTCTAAGAACTAATAATCCTTTGACACTGGAAAAATTTTATTTGTGAATTTCACTCGAGAACATACCTATACCACTAAGGAAGGCTTACCTCTTGATACAACTCCAACGTACCAATGACTTTAATAGAAGAAAAAGGAAACTAACAATAGCGATAACAATGATGATCACTATGGACTTAACATCTATGCAAACCTATTACTCAAGAATTTTGAGAAAGCATTGCTACAGGTGGTCAAAAATATAAAATCTAGGAAATATACATCCACATTCCAGAAGGAGTTCACTGCCCAATTATCAGATACTAGCAGAGATACCCGGCATTGCTCAGGATTAAAATGGTATAGTTTGAATATATATATATATCTATATATATATATATACAATGTTAAATCTCTGAACGAGGTATTAACAGTAACTGCACGACAAGGTGAAGTATATTTGCCACTTAAATGTGACTGACCCCTAAGGGTGGATGTTACTGTTGCTTTTAGCCCCAGGAGAACATCTCCTCGAGCTGGCTATTGACACACATCTGTGTCCTGTCTGTATTTGCAAAGGGAAGTCATCCTTCCCATCTTGATCTGTGATATGTACGGACTCGAGTTTCTGGGTATTTACCCATCCTCAGCGTACAGTGGGAGTAATTGGAAAATATGCTTTGATACTGAAGTCCATGCAGGAAACTACTTTGTTGGTGCAGTCTTCGTGTTTGTTGGTATTATGCCGAAATGGTATCCATCTTCACCATTCACAAGGAGCAGTGAATACTGGAGAGCATCATAGGATGAATTTACCTCTTGGTAAACAATAATCTTTGTTTTCCCTTGTGGAACAAATGCAAATGTGATTTTTTTTTTTGCTTCCCACACTAGAGCAGCCAACATATAATTGCCCATGTGAGAAGCATGACTCTTCCAACTGAAATCCTACTACAGACAGTGTTTGACCTTGGGATTTATTGATGCGAAATTGCACTCTTCTGAATGAAAAAAAGAATTTCTGCTCCCAATAGAATGAGAGGAATTCTAGGTATGAAAACATCCTCTCCTTTTCCACATCCAGAGAGAATGGTGGTGTTAATAACATGTGGCATCATCTTCTTTAGCAGTAGGTGTGTCCCATTGCAGTGTGTTCAAAATATCTATATTTTATTTTTTTTTAATCTAAATTGTAATGCTAATAGTATTTAGAACTGAAAATCTGTCAATCTTGGAGCACCTCAGGTTAAACAATATTCATTGTGTAATTTGTTGTTAGTGTCCAAATGAATAAATTGTCACTGCTTCCAACTTGTGAGCAAGCAACATAGAGTTGGCTGTGGGAGAAGCATGTAGTAGAGAGATCAATTCCAACTACCTTGAGGAATTGACCCTGAGATTTGTTGATTGAAATAGCAAAACTTAGTTTGACTGGAAACTGAAGCCTCTTAAATTCAAATGGAACATCTGTAGGCATGAGGGGAATTTTTGGAATAAAATCATTTTCTCCTTTGTGACTACCTGTTATGATTGTTACCTGTAGGACAAGGGGCTTCATGGAAGTAACAATTAACCCTTTCATTACTGTATTTATTTTGAGATGCTCTGTATTTCTTTCAATTATTTTAAATATAACAAAGAATTAAGTAAAATAACTTTGTTATCATTCAGCTAGTGTTAGGAACATAATTGTGACTAAGTTTTGGTGGAAGATTTTAACTCAAAACTTATGAAAACAAGACATTTGTACTCAGAGACAGAGCCAGTTTCAGCCAGGTTGGTAACGAAAGTCTCATTGAGGTTGGTATCAAAGTCTCATTGAGGTTGGTAATGAAAGGGTTAAGTGAGTTCCATTGCAGAGGTGAGGTGGGTCAAGATTTCTAAGCAACATAATGGGAGCACTCAGCTCTAGTATCAAGTTATCCGGTGACACCCCATTGGGTTTGAATGTGTTGAGAAATTCAATAGGGTATTGGACAGCCTGATCTTGATCGACTGCTGTGTCAGTAGATCAAAAAGTCATTTCTGATGTATCTGATAACTTCTGAAGTTCCTGATTGAGTTTATCAGCCATTTTATTAGTTGGAGCCAGTATAGCTCTTTCACATAGCCAGTTTACATCAGTGTAATTGACAGAAAAATTAAGAAATACTTTATCCGTAAGATCCATAAGAGAAAGTACCATTTGACCACATGTAATTTCATCTAGGCGAAGTTTGGGTTTAATATTCCATTACCAATCTTAAGAAGTTCCTCTGAGAATTCACCCTTGTAGAAGTACTCTCACGTTGGTTGTAAGATGAAATTTTTTCACATCTCCAAAGGTACGACTTTTTAAAGCATGCATTGATCTCATCAGCTTTTGATCCTTTGAGGATAACTGGCAACGTTTGACAAAAATCTCCTACAAGAATAAGTGTTATTCCTCCCATGAGTGTGCTATTGTTTTTTTATGTCTTGGAGGGTACAGTCAAGTGCCTCTAGAGCTCCATGATGTAACATAGTGCACTCATCCCAAACAATGAGGCAAGTTTGTTGGAGAACTGTTGCCACTGCAGAACTTTTTGAAATGTTGCCTATTTGAAATTCTTTCATTGCAAAGTTTAGAGGGAGCTTGAACATGGATTGAGCAGTTGTTCCTTCATTGAGGAGGTTAGCTGTGATTCCAGAAGATGCAACAGCTAAGGAAACTTGATTCTGCTGGTGGACTGTAGCAAGAAGTAAATTCATTAGGAATGTCTTGCCTGTACCACCAGGAGCATCCAAAAAGAAAACTCCCCCTCTTTCATGTTTCACTGCATCAATGATTGCATTATATGCATACTTTTGCAATTGTTGAAGTTTAGGCTCATTTTCTGTGACAAACTGTGCCAGAGAATGTAAATTATAGGAAGTTTCTTGGAGAATTTCATGGCACAAATTTTGTTGCTGCTTGTTGGTAGATGACAATCCATACTCATTTAGATTTTTCCATTCCAAATGATGGAGTTTATTCTCAAGCAGTATCAAAGTCTCATTAAGAATATAGTCATTTAATTGAAAGTCATGGTTTGGATTTTCCCTTTGAGCATGATTGAGAACATCCTCACTTAGTTCATGCTTGTGATTCTCCCATAGCTGTTTAGGATTTGACAGGTCACATGTGTGAAGCATTATTGCAAATAAATTCCTCAGCTGAGTGGCAGAACTTGAAACGGCAGCTTCAGTTAACGTGTCATCCCAGTGAGAATTATTTTCTAACAGTCCTTGTCTGGGACATGATTTACGATAAGTTTCACATAGTTGAACATTAACCATTCTCAGATCTTGAAAAAACTTTGGTCCTCTAACCACATAAGCAACATGTGAAGAAAATAGCATTCAAAATTGTTTGGATGTACAGTATAGACCCTTCCAAGTGTATCACCTTTCTTAATTCCAGGCCATCCTTCAATATCTCTCTTTCTTGCCCTCCTCTTCCACATCTTATTAGTTTGAATTTGTGTATAGAAGTTTGGGACTTGTTGGTAGAGTAATGTTGCAGTAAATAAGTCCTGATTACAAAGTTTAAAAAAGTAGTAAGCGTTGTTTCTGAAGGAGTTTGCATTTTCTGATAACCTGCTGGGGATTTTCACAATTAAAGATTACATGCTGCCCATTTTCTAAATGTACAGATGAACTACTGTTGGATACCTTTCATGAATTGGAAAATTAAAAAGTCTCCATGCTGCCTCATTGCTGCTAATATATCAAGCCATCTGGTAACATGTTAGATCATCATTTTTATCTATATGTTTTAGCCCAATCATTGCCATATCAGATCCCTTATTCATATACTTACAAACATACTTGACTGATTTGACAGAATTGCAAAATTCCACATTGATGTGCTCATTGAAAATTGTGCACAATATTGGACTATATGGAACAATCTACCTGTTATCAATAATTGACAATTCTGTCATACTTTAATGCTTGCTCTGTTTGAGCGTCATCTAAAAATTGCTATGGATAGTGTTTGGTGCACTTACTATCCACCATACAAATAGAATTGAAATTCATTTTCGTGCGGGTGACACGTAAAAGCACCCACTACACTCTCTGAGTGGTTGGCGTTAGGAAGGGCATCCAGCTGTAGAAACTCTGCCAAATCAGACTGGAGCCTGGTGTTGCCATCCGGTTTCACCAGTCCTCAGTCAAATCGTCCAACCCATGCTAGCATGGAAAGCGGACGTTAAACGATGATGATGATGATGATGATGTACCACACAGACCATGAACCATCTTTGTTTTTACAGTTTCAAATAGTTCTAGTTCTCTTTCTAGATCTGATAATTCAGCACTAATGACGGTATCAATTTGGTCGAGATGAATTTTTTCATGTAACCAAAACAGCATGTGTGCATGCAGAAGGATTCTCATTTGCCATTCAATAGTGTACATATGACATATAGTTGGTCCAAAAATGGCAATGTTTGTGTTGGTGATCAGATAAACCAATAAACCATTTTCATAACTTTTTGAGGAAACACTCTTGCAATAATATCATGTCAATGAAGAAATTCTTGACTTGGAAGAAGGTTAGATTTTATTTCCTCCCATTGAGGATTGCAGGTGAAAATGACAAAAATATCTGGTTTTCCATATGTCCTGACATATGTCATAGCAGCTTGTGTTCATTCCTGCATGTATCGAGGACCACCTGTGAATGATAATGGGAGGATTATAAATTGCCCCATGTTTTGAATATCATCATTTGTCCTGAGAGCATCTTGGAGATGAACATAATTTTCAGCCCTTAACTTTTTTTTATTGATACGCTCACTCTCAACTTTAGCATATATACCAACCAGGTACTGAAGTAGATCACGATACATGTGTAACTGATTTGATTATTCTGGTCTTAACATCAGTTGGTAAGAATAGAAGTCATTTGATGACACCTTTTTGTTTGTAATTGGCTCTCCTGTTGCAGGTTGAATCTGTGGAATATTGAAATGATACCCAAGTTCAATTCCAGGCAGTGACTTGAATACTACTACTGCTACTGCTGTTACTCTGCTGCTGCTGCTGCAGCCGCCGCCACCACCACCACTACTACTAATAATAATAATAACATCGAAAAATACCTTAGGAATGAGAACCCAGGTTCGAAATTTCCTCAAGACACCCGATGAAGGCTGGAGGGTATATCAGTTGAAACATTGTGTTAGCAACAAACAAAATGAGGACAAATATCCATCAAATGTAAATAATGTAAATAATGTATTTCCTTAGATGTATCAAACGATGCCATTTGAAATGCAGAGTTGTATTGTCTGATATTGTTCAGAAAATCCTTTGACTGGATGGAAGTGCCTTCCAGAAGATCCATAAGAGGTTGAGGAGGAGCTGGTAGTGCTGGTAATCTTACCATGCTACTTGAGCAGTACATGCCATTAGTTTCATTTCAAAATTTGAAAGCTTTGCAGAAATGACAATTTGAGTGTAGCACACCAATTTGTACAGAATTATCATTTTTATAAGAATGGGATGGATCATATCTGAAAGCAGCTCCTGGAGTTGTGAAGAACGATTTTGTACATGGTCTGTTTCTGAGATCTATTGTATTGAACCTCTGTCTAATCTGGCATGCTAAACATTCCAATGATTCAGCATTAAGTATTGCAATGAAAATAAATTTTGTATTGACACTGGTCAGCCCGTACTTCATGCATGTCAGTCGTCCACTGAGTGTGTAACATAAGCAACACACAAGGAGAAAGAGACAAAAATGAAATAACACATGTTAAAAATTTTGTTTCTGAAAGCATTCAATGATGTTAACTGGAGTGTGGGGTTCAAGTAGATATCCTTCTACCATTTCATTTATCATTACCATTCTTTTCATTTGGTTTAATTTTTTCCCCAATTTTGCATTTTGTCTGTTCTCATGTTGTCCCCTCTGTGTCCTGACCCTGTGTGGTTAATAAAAAATCAAGTCATCAGGTATGTATATGTATGTGTGTGTATGTGTGTGTGCGTGTGTGTGTGTGTGTGTATTGACACTGGCCGCACTTCACACATGCCAGTCATCAGGTATGTATATATGTAAATGTGTGTGTGTGTTTAATAACGAACCATATATTGTATGAGTGTATTTTTGTATGCAGTGTAAATTAATGAAATAGATATTGATCTTGGCCATAAGGCCGGAAATAGAAGCACATGTTTGGAACTACTAATTCAATGGTAAATGCCACAATAATTATTACAGAGAGACAAAAAATTTTATATTTTACCTTGCAACCATGCAACTACTGCAATAATTATCAACTGGTAATGGAACAGTAAATGTGTATTGTTTTAAAGGAAATGAAAATAAAACTTTGTATTGACACTGGCCAACCCACACTTCACGCATGTCAGTCACCAGGTATGTATGTGTAGATGTGTGCATGTGTGTGTGTGTTTAATAACACACTGTATATAGTATGTCTGTAATTTTGCATGCAGTGTAAATTAATCCCCCAAAAAATGTTGATACTCCTGGGGTCTCAGTATTACCATGTAAAATTTGATTTGATTAGGTTGAGCAGTTTGAGAATGCATTGGGAACAGGTAGTGATACAAAGGGTTATATATATATATAGATAAGAAAATCTTGGAAATTACAAGTACACTCTAACACAACTAAAAGTCTTTACAATCTGGAAAAACCTACTTATAAGCAGTTCATTCTTAAGGAATTACTACAAAAAAACTATATAAAAGTTACTAAAGTAAAACTAAAGAAAATAAACAAAAGAAAGCTTGTCGAATATTTAGAAATCTCAACATTGATGACTGAACATGACCCTTCCAACCAAAACGTCAAAACCACAAACCAAATTTCTCTGAAAGGCCTTTTATCAAACTAATTAGTTTGTCTAAATCAGGCCTGGGTAGGCCTAGCAAAAGAATTTTAGATAAATTTATACTGCAAATCAGAAATTTAGTCAAATTGGACCTTTGGCAGGATGCAGATGAGGTTATAAACTGGTTTCGAATTATGGAAAATAGAAATAATACTAGCTTTATACAATTACACATCGATACCTACTATTCCTTAATTCTTCTAAACAAGGCTTTAATTTTTGCTTGGAAAATCTTAACTATTTCAAAACAGGATATCAACATAATTACAGTGAGGAGTATCATTGAATTTGAGGGTTCCTTTCCTAACAACTTTGATAATGGGCTCACTGGATTCAACAACAATGGGCTCACTGGATTCTACCCAACTTACAGATCTAGTTGGACTCTACTTACTCTATATCATTAAGACACATTTTTCTCACATTGGAGATAGACTCTACAGGGATGATTATCAACTCCCTACTCACAGTGGAAGGGTGTAATTCATTCCAACTAGAATGAACCTGCAAAATTATTTAAGAACTACAACCTCTAACTCACCTTTGAAACTAACATTAAAATCATCAACTTCTGAGATGTAACCCAAATCATCACATTATACAAGCCAAATACATCCATTCAAATCCCAATCACCCCAAATCAATCATAAGTTAAATGGTAAAAAAGTGTCTATTAGAGTTTCTAAGCTATCCACAGATAAGCAGATTTTTTAGAACATAGCAGGCTATTACAATGAGGCTCTTAGCAGAAGTGAATACTCTGAAAAGATCACATATATGCTGAACTCAATACTCCTAAACCACACTAGATTCCCAGACTGTCATAGTAGATCACCTCAAAAATATTCTGCATCAGACACACAAACCACTTTTAAATGGATTCAACAAACCTTGACCCTCAGCGGTTAACCTTAATACCAACTCTAATAACATTATTCACACTTCCAAACACTAACATTTCCAGAAAAAATAGAAACTGGAAAGTTACCTGGTATAATCCTCCTTTCAATCTCCAAGTAAAATCTCATCTTCCTAAAATCTACTTTTCTCTGCTTAAAACAAACTTTCTACTGCACCACAGTTATTACCAAATATTCAACAAGTAAACAATTAAACTGTCTTACTCCATAACCACCAATCTCACTGCCACTATTGCTGGCACTAACAACTGTAAGTTTAGGAATGCAAAAATCCTACATATAATACCTAATGATCAATATAAGATTCCTTCCACCACATTGAAACACATTCTACAGATCCTTTACACCAACCAAAATTACAAAACTTTGACTCTCAGCAGTAATTCTAACTTCATTCATTCCCTATCACCTCACTCACCCTTCTGACAATGAACTTTGGGCTTACATCTATCCAACAATTCCAGCCTTACAGCAGGAGGATCCACAATGACCAAAACTTGTAGCTGTAGGAAAATGCAAACTTGCCCTTTAAATGGAATATGTCTCACAAAAAGCATCTTCTACAAGTGTCATGTTATTACTGCTACAACAATTACGTATTACATAATGGCTATGGCCAATACTTTTAAAAAACAATATTATACACACACCCATTTAAAAATGGGAAAGTAGCTTTTGTGGGTGGAAGATGCACAGGTACAATAAACACCAAAAATGTACAGAAAATAGACTCCATCAACTACCAGAGGGGTAAGTTAGAGGTAGTAGATAACTTCCATTATCTTGTAGGGCATATAACTGGAGAAATAACAAAGGGACTGTTTTAAATGCATTGTCAGCATACCAGTGACAGCTTAGTCTTGTCACAAATATCACAATACGCTTTTCAACTGGTCCTGAGTCAAGCATAAATTGATCACCTTTAGAAAATTTAGTAAGTTCAGGAGAGAAAACTATTTCACTGCAAGTTGATGGTAGGGCTGGGTGAGTAAGGGTTTGTTACCTTATACATCTTATAGGTTTTTTTAATTAAAACTTAGTATATATAAAGTTTAATCTTTTATTCATAATAATTTTTTTCATTCTTAATTTTTTCATTCATAATTTTTTCATTCATATTTTTATTTTTATTTCTACGTTTGTAGAAATAAGTATTCTTGTATTTTTCTATTCAATTGATTTTTAATGATAATTAAATAAACATTTTTAGTTTTAAATAGTATAGCTTTAACTATTACACCGGTTAAATATGTACTAATTTTATCTTTATTATTATTTTAACCTTAAACTTCGTTCAAATTGTATTTAAAACGATAATAATTTATGTAAGCTGGTTTTTGTATATAATATACATGTTAGCATATATTATAATGGATGTAGGGATGATTATGGAATGTTTATTATTTTGATATTTTGATATTTTTAATAATTTTTCTATCTTTATAAAATAAGTATTTTATATAAATTCATTTGGTACTTATTGTTGGTTGATATATATATTTATTTATTATAATTATTGTTCTATTTACGACCTGACGATTAGCTGTATTTTTGAATAGAATTATTTTCGATAATTTTAATGGATTTTAATCGATTTAAATTTCCTTTCTATTTGAAAATTAGTTATGAAACACGTGTAGTCATTTTATTATCTTTATCTTATGATATTTACTTTGTTTTATATTATACTCATTTATTGTGCTTTTGATTATTAATTTTTCTATATGTGATAGTGAATTTTCATCGATGAGTTCTTGAAACTTGGTTCTTTTCCCTAAAACTATATATTTATAGGTGAAGTATATTTGCCACTTAAATGTGGCTGACCCCTAAAGGTGGATGTTACTGTTGCTTTTAGCCCCAGGAGAACGTCTCCTCCATTTAAGTGGCAAATATACTTCACTTTGTCGTGCAGTTACTGTTAATACCTCGTTCAGAGATTTAACATTGCTTATATATATATATATATATATATATATATATATATATATATATATATATATATATATATATATATATATGTATATGTATGCATATACATATATATATAGCAATAAGAAAATGGAGGGGAATATGTGGTACTTATCAACTTGCAGACACCGTACTATGTTAAACAACCTGTTTATTTTTCAACCAAAAGGACAATAAAGACAATATACAAACACATATGACACACTATGTCATATCAGCAATTAAAAATTTTAAATTAAAAATTCAAAAGGACATCTAATGATCGAAGAAGGGACAAAGTCTTACAGCTGTTTCGGCCTAGTTGTGGCATGCCTCATTCTATCTATATAACTCCAGTAAGCTATGTGAGTTTCTATGACTCTTTATATGATTTTTATATGCTTTTATATTTTTATATTTATATTTAAATTTTGTAAATTTCATGAACTGAACTTTGTAAATCTCTGAAGAGGCCTAGAGAATCATGCATGCACCTCCATTGCATCCTTTTCATCTACCAATTACTCCAGCTTACTGGAGTTATATAGATAGAATGAGGCATGCCACTTTTAGGCCGAAACAGCTGTAAGACTTTGTCCCTTCTTCGGTCCCTTTTGAATTGACATTGTGTGTCATATGTGTTTGTATATTGTCTTTATTGTCCTTTTGGTTGAAAAATAAACAGGTTAATTAACATAGTACAGTGTCTGCAAGTTGATGAGTACTACATATTCCCCTCCATTTTCTTATTGATATATAAATTTAGGGTAGAACCTCCTCTTACTTGCACTCACTTATTGCACTTGGTAAAAACACTAATGTAATAATAATTGGGTACCCTCTCAGCAGTATATCGGATAGATATTATCCCTTAGTGGGTTGGATTCACAACCCCTAACTCTCTTGGTTTATACACAATAATATACATATATATGCCACATACCAAATTAGAAAGCTAAATATAATTTACTTTAATTTCGAAACACATCTGTGGTTAATTAAAGTCATGTGGGTTCATCATTTTTCTTTTTGCCTACATAAAAAAGTGTGTTATTGTCTCAGAGATCTTTATGGTAGTGGAAAAGATATTAGTGTCTTTTTCTAATTCGGTACGTGGCGAAGCAATTTAGCTGACCCCTGATTATAATTATGTATATGATTATAGAATATTTTGTATAATTCACCTAAAAAGGTTATTTTAGCATACTGACTACTTGGTAAAATTATTAATTAATAATTAATTGATTGATTATTTAATTAATTAATTTTACCCTTTATTATTATTAAAATTATAATTTACTCCCTGATCGAAACTGCAGTTTTCTGTGAGATTGTTCGTAACACACATGTAGGTATAAAGGATAAATATGTATTCACATTTGGCTGTATATTTTGGGGAGTGCGGTTGAATATCAGTTATGCGATGATGCTTGATCATGTACATATTTAATCCTAACACTCACAAATTTATAACTCGTAGTACTACACTGAGGAGAAAAATAAGTAAATATAATATACTTTAATTTTGAAATGCATCTTTGGTTAATCGAAGTCATGTGGGTTCATCATTTTTCTTTTTGCCTACATAAAAAAGTGTTATTTTTCTCGGAGATCTTTATGGTAGTTGAAAAGACATTAACATCTTTTTCTAATTCGGTGCATGGTGAAGCAATTTAGCTGACCCCTGATTATAATTAAATATAATTATAGAATATTTTGTATAATTCACCTAAAAAGGTTATTTTAGCATACTGACTACTTGGTAAAATTATTATTTATTAATAAATTGTTTAATTAATTCATTCATTTTAACCTTTATTATTATTATTATATATATATATATATATATATATATATATATATATATATATATATATATATATATATATATATATATATATATATATATATATATATATATATATATGCATACATACATATATTTATATATACATATATACAAATATATACAAATATATATACAAATATACATATATATATAGATATATATATATATACATACATACACACACACACACACACACACACACACATATATATATATATATATATATATATATATATATATATATAGCAATAAGAAAATGGAGGGGGATATGTGGTATTCATCAATTTGCAGACATTGTATCATGTTAATTTACCTGTTTATTTTTTAACTAAGAGGACAATGATAACAATATACAAACACATGTGACATATTATGTCATATCAATAATTAAAATGGACATCTAGTGACCGAAGATGGGACAATGACTTACAGCTGTTTCAGTCTAGAGGTGACATGCCTCATTCTATCTATATAACTCCAGTAGGCTGAAGTAATTGCTAGATGAAATGGATGAAAAAGAGGTACATGTATGATTCTCTAGGCCTCTTCAGAGATTTTATAAAGTTCATGAAGTTAATTTCAAATATCCAAATATAAACATATAAAAGATCATAAAAACTCACATATATATGCATACTTTAACATATATAGACATACATAAATAAACATAAAAATACAAAATGCAAAATATTAGTCCTAGAGCGCACGATGTTCCTGAGGTTAGCAATGGTCTTCCTCGGTCACGAGTGGACGGCCATCATATATATATATATATATATATATATATATATATATATATATATATATATGTGTGTGTGTGTGTGTGTGTGTGTGTATGTATATATGTAAATCTATATACATGTATATATAATTAAAATAATCAGGGTAACAAATTGATATCAATTTGATTAATATCAATTTAAACCAGTGGCCTTGCATATTGAAAAAATCTGAAGATTCAGAAAATTATATTACATACATATTGGATGTCCACTAGGTGGACATCCAATATGTTAAATGTAGGCCCCATATAGTCTGACCACTAAGAAAAAATTGTTCTCAAGAAAATTCGGCAAATGCCAGAATGTAAAGCGAGCAAGATAAAATGAAAAGATAGAAAATATGATGATTATTCACATACGAGGTTTCATTGTTACCATTTACATTCGTAAATGTCTGCAAATCATCAGTGTGACCGTCCACACCAGAGAGAACATGCATACAGTTCTGTTAATTATATTTGGAGGTATATTTCAAATGTCTTCGTTTTGGAGCACCAAAGCCGGGAATGACTCTAACCCTAACCCTAACCCTAATTTTGTGTCTTTCATTGTTCGAAAAAATAGTTCATATTCTATGTACTCCTATTTTGTATTTTTTTGTACACGTTTCGTGACGTCCTGTGCCCACATATGAAGATATATATATATTCTATGATATAAATTGAAGTTGGCCGACCGTTGTATTCTTTCTTGTCTTGAGGTTCACGGCCAAACGGCTGGGTGGATTCGCGTGAAAAATGGCACACATGTGGAGACGGGTGCATAGATTGGAACGCGCTTTCTATTTATTTTCCTAGCCCCCATACTTACAGAGAAAATCGATTAGAACAACCTGCGTGTGTGCATGCGTGTATGTGAGTGTGTCACTGAAGCCATTCATACATATATACATAATAAATAAATAAACTGAATGATAAATTTCATTTATCTCTCTCTCTCTTTCTCTCTCTCTCTTTCTTTCTCTCTCTCTCTCTCTCTCTCTCTCTCTCTTTCTCATATACACATACACCATCAACATTACTATCTCTGTCGCGCACACCCCATCAAACATACACACAGACATACGCACACACATCAATTCTCCCCTCTCACCACAACTTCAGAAGAAGTTCAGTCATAAAACTGTCCATGTCTCTTCATTCGACACCCACTTCAAAAAATCGCCTTTCCTTTTCACTTGTCCGGCCATTGATCGAGAGATAAAACACAAATCAACTCCTGCTAAATGCAAAAATCCCGCCAAAAATACACACACATACACACACAAACGGACATTTCATGTCTTCCAGTTTCTCTATGATTATACACGCGTCGAAAACAATATCTCTTACATACATTTTAATCTTCAACAGGTGTGTATCAATTTCTATAATATAAATTGTTTTTCTATAAGCGCATAACAATTACTTATTCCATAGTTTACTTAGCTTTTCTCTGCACTTTTCTTAAATTGGATACGTCTGCTATTAATTCTTACATACAATTCCCCTATTAATTCTTACAGCTTCATTTTCTGTTAAAGCGATTCTTAACGTCAACTTCTTAACATAATACGCAGAATTCTTGCATTAATACAGTAGGGTGTTTTGAGGGAGATTTGGCTGCTATTTCTACCAGGTCTACCTATCATGTAGAAGTCTGAACTTATTTTTCATGCACAGATTTGCATTTCAAACATTTAACATAATCTTTTCCATAAATCAACTATCGTAAAAATTTTCTACCATGACCACATGCACTTACCCTTCTTCTGCCATTAACACCAGTTGCTCACACACCTTACAGCTTCTCATTCAAACTACATAATACGCAGAATTGTAGCATTAATACAGTAGGGGTGTTTTGAGGGAGATTTGCCTGCTATTTCTACCAGGTCTACCTATCATGTAGAGGTCTGAACTTCTTTTCCATCTAC
>NC_142940.1:29011358-29043858 GCF_046866305.1 Octopus bimaculoides
AATTATCCAGCATGTTCCTGTCAAACATATAATTGAGATTCTTTAATATTGAATTATTTCCTTGACACAAGTCATGAAGGGTTATAGAAAGAGTGAAGATGAAGAGATTAGTCACTTGAACAACTTCAGCTGGGTTGAAAGTAACCCAGTGAATTAAAACTGGTAAGTAGAACTGTGTAAAATCCTATTAGAGGAATTTTTCCTATTGTTGGGTAATAGGCTCAATATGTCATATAGTTTGACACCACCACTTTGACCTTTAATGGTGTTCATTTCATTGTGAATACTCAGGTCAGCTTCCTCCCTTGTTTTCATCTGCCACAAAAGTCTTGGAAAGGTCTTTGGACAATGAGCACTACTCTTCTCCTTTGTCTAAACTATTAAAAGGAAAAAAAATAAATAAATAAATCACTGATCCCTATTATATAATTGACACTTGACCTCTTGAGGAATACAAAATATAGTCACTTCTAGAATATGATTTGAACTGTGAATCATGCACATTGCCATAATATAAACCCTGATTTGTGATTTGTTTATATTATTTCCTAAGATTAATCACTTAGTCAATTAGAGGCTGTTCTTATAGCTGAGAGTCATGTCAACCCTAACTGAGCAAATCTATGATCAAATATAGTGCAGTTGTGACCATTGTGTCCTTCTATCAAGCATTGCATATGAATGTGTCTCTCTTTTCAAACAGTACAGTGCAATTTGAATTAGATTTTACCGCTTTTTATTTTTTGATAGGTCAAGCAATAATGCAGAGACTACTTTTGGCTAATGGATGTGAGGTGGGGTTTGTAATATTTCTTTTTACCAACCACTGAGGGATAATGTGAATTTCATCCTAGCAGAATTTGATCTCAGAATAAGAGGTACAAGAAGAGAAAGTCCCCCCAAAACCATAGTAATCAGTACTATCCCAACAACCTGAGTGCATGTTCAGAAATGTGTCAACATGCTTACTTTACAGATTATGTCTAATGCAGATGCTTGTGTATAAAGCCACAGAAAACAGTAGATGGTATTGAATGGCCTATATAAGAGAATGCATTTCACTTGAGTATATACAGTACATGCATTCTTTTATGTCTAGAAATAACATTAATTCAACATTTTTATTACACACTTGATAACGCAAAAGTAGATAAACCCACAATAACAGATAAATAAAAAGGATTATTATGGAAAAAGCTATATCATAGTACCTGTGAATTCTGGAGAAGTTTAACATCTTAATAGCAACAGATATTTCTGAGGAAAAAAGCTGAAGCTACATGCCCTTATTGAAAAAATACCTCTTTAGAGTATTTCAAACTCATACAGATTTAGATAACATTCAATCAAAAGTAACATTTGCTATAATGGCCACAAGCATCTACTGCATAAACCCTCAAAGTAATTCTCTTAGGAGTAAAAGAAAAATGTAGTTTCCCTCTGTAATATAAATCTGAATAAACAAGCATCACACCATATGGCCTAGTATAGTAAATGAAAACAATGTATGGACCAACATGTAGTGATTTTTATTACAATCCAATCTGCCATTCAGTTTCCTTATCACCTGTAAAACCATATTGAATGAGTAATTCATAATTGTAGTGAAGTGAATTACCAGCTCTGTACAGATACATTCTACGACATGTATTGAATACTTTTTCTTTAATTTATTTTAAAATGCATATATGCAGAAGGCTAGGAGAAAGTAAAGCAAGTATTCTTCACTGGATGCATGAGCTTCAGAATACAAATAAGCTAAAACAAAAAAGAGGAATCAGGTGTAGTATGCATGAGAGAAGGCCGTGCTGGTATAGGAATATGATGTGTATGGAGAAAGATTACTGCATAAGGATGTTAAACATTCCAAGTTTGAGGAATGTGTGATTGAAGAAGACGTGTTATAAAGTGGTGAAGACTGATTTGACGATGCTGCATCTCACTGAGATGATGAAAAAACAACTGTATAGATTGCTGATATGCTGTGCTGCAGATCTGACAACACATCCAAGCAAAATGAAAGACTGATGAATGTGAGTGTGAATGTGTGTGTGTGTGTGCATATGCGTGTGCATGGGCATGTGTGCATGTATGTATGTCATGATTCTACTTAGGCATACAACCTTCCTTTCACTTGGAAAAAGATACCTTTGCCAACAGGAGCTGTAGCTCTCTGAACTTTCTCATCCTATTCTTGTTCTAGCAATTACACTTTCAGTACATACTCCTCCACTGCAGTGTGCAAGAGAGTGTGTGCACAAGTTTGGTCATGGATGAGAACAGTTGCATGGAGAAATTCTGGTCACTTAAAGTAGATGGAACATGTGGAAGAGGACAACCCAAGAAGATAGAGGATGAAGTATTGAAGACCAATCACAAAATGCTGAGTCTTACAAAGGAGATGACAAAGGACCGAGAGATCTGGTACCTTGTTGTACTCAAGAAGACTCGCCTACCATCGCAGAATTGATATCCTAAAACCACCTTGGCAATGCTCATCCACGAGGAACTCTACTCTGTTGGCCTTCTCCCCAACCCCCATTTCTTCCCCTAACACCCATCACTTTCTCTATTATCTGAGAGCAGAATAGGCATACTACATTTCGTGGCTTTCTCAGTTATCTCCCACCCATTACTTTTCTTCTCCACCTACTGTCTCAACCAACCTCATTTTGCACCTTCTCTACCCCCCCCCCTGCACTGCTGTCCATCATCAACTCTTTGCTTACCTGCTATCACCCTCAATTCCCTAATATATCTACTACAATACTTTCTCCAAGCCTCTTCTATATTTCTTTCCATCATTTGCTACAATTATTTCATCCTGCCCACTCCACCTATTCTCAGTGCCCCCCCCCCCACGTTGTCCCTCAAGGGCATCTACTACCATTGTCTCTCACTATCACTTTCTTTATCTTACTCCCCAATTCACTATATCTTGAGGTATTCTAACTGGGGCATTCATGTATCTACTCTACAGCAAGACACCCTTCTATGCCTTAAATCTCTCAAATGGCACCAAGCCACATCCCCTTACTACTACTCCCCCACCCTCCCCAGTTGAGAGAAGAGTTATGCAAAGTACTTGGTGACTCCTGTCAAACCATCCAATCTGTCAGTATGAAAATGGACATTAAATGATGATAATAATGACATATATAGAAAATAAATGCAAATATACATGCATATTTTTATATAAACATATACACACACACACACATACATACATACATATAAATATCTATATACAGATGTATACGAGCATATGAATATAAACATATAGCCAGTTGCTAAAGAAAAAAACCAAACACTTCTATTAGATTAAATCTGCCAAAGTAATCATTAAAAGTAATTTGAATGAATCATATATAGGATGTTCCATACAGAGCGCTGAATTTGAATTGGGTGACACTTTTGTGTTTTGAAGTTTGAAGGCATGTTTTTATCATGTTTGCTACTTCTCTTCACTCTGATTAACAGTTTTTGTCTGTTTTTCAGAAGAGTGTGCAGTGTGTCATGGAGCAGTTTACAACTGAGCATCCTGCTTACTTCATTATACTGAATTTTGCATAAAAATCTCCATATGCATGCATACAAAATTCAACTTATGCAGCATCTTCAGTCACCTGACCATGGGAGGTGGAGGAAGTTTACTAACTGGGTTGTGGAGAGACTTGCAGCTGATGAAAATTTTGCAAAGAAAATCATCTTCAGTAACAAGGCCCATTTCCACTTAAGTGGATTTGTCAATAAACTGGCACAGGAACCAGTCAGGCAGCACTGGAATCGGCCACACCCAAATGATGCTTTTTATGAGTCACCAACATAGATGTCAGTCAGATGGCATTGGCATCGGCCATGCTCAAATGGTTCTTTTTATGTGCTACTGGCATGGGTGCCAGTCAGATGGCATGAGTGCCAGTCAGACAGCACTGGCATCGGTCATGCTCAAAAGATGCTTTTTATGTCACCAGCACAGGTGCCAGTCAGGTGGCACTGATATTGGCCATGCTCAAATGGTGCTTTTTACATGTCACTGGTATGGGTGCCAGTTAGGTGGCAGTGGAATCAGCTATGACTACAATTTCACTTGGTTCAACAGGTCTCACAAGCACAGCATCTTGCCTAACGATTGAAGGGTGCTTTTAAACGGGCCAATTATGCGACACTGGCATCAGCCATGATTATGATTTCACTTGGCTTGATGGATCTTATGATCTGTAATACTAACTTCAGGAAACCTGCCAGTCACCTGTTCGCCTACCAGTCTCATAGGTACACTAGTCAGATTGACTCCATTCTTGCCAGGAAACAACAAAAATGGCTGCTTATAAATGCCAGTGACATGTAAAAGCACCCACTACACTCTCGGAGTGCTTGGCATTAGGAAGAACATCCAGCTGTAGAAACCTTACCAAATCAGATTGGTGCATGGTGCAGCCTCCCGGCTTGCCAGTTCTCAGTCAAACCATCCAATCCATGCCAGCATGGAAAGTGAATGTTAAACAACAATGATGATGATGACATCCTGCAGTTATTTAGATGGCTAGAAGTAATGCCGTTACATTGGCAGTTAGTAGTTGTAGTGTTATTAACTGTACAGCTTCATTCGCCACAGTTAAACTGTGCTATATATTCAGCAATACTTGGCATAATAAAGTAAACCAGTTTAATCATGTGTGTATTGAAAATTTTATGATACAAGCTGGATTTAGGTGAGTGTTTGTCTAAAACAGTGGTTATCTAATGTTTTTGGACTGCTGCCCCTTTGGCACCCATGCCACATTCTTAGTAACCCCACCACTCACCACAACAAACATAGACCTATTGCAAATTCAAAACAACTTTTTCACAAATAAAACCTAATTAACACATTATTTTGTTGTTTTTACAATATAAAAGACTAAATTTACATTTCACCTGTAACTATATTGTTTTCATATTCCTAATGCAGTAGCTGTACATTGTGCAGGGATATCAACTTCCTGACATTTGGCCAAAAGGAACTAAAAAGTAATCTAAATTCCCCACATTCAATAACTTTTAGTCTGTTTCTTTGCTTAGAAACAATCTGGGCACTGCACTGAAGCTCTACTCTAAAATATAAGAATTTGGGAAGGCACTAAAGTACTACCGACAGATATGACATATTATGCCTTCCTTTAACTTTCTGGGAAGTTTCCCAGTTGTGATGAAGCTCTGGAAGAGAAGCTGTAGTGGTCTTGCTAAAGTCCTTTGCATTTCTTTAGAATTGCTGGGAATCCACAAGTGCATGTGGCTGAGTTTGAGCTAATTTCATTAATGGCTGTTGTTACATCAGTTTCCTCTTTATCAATGTTACCAATAATTACCATCTGTATAGAGCTGTAATGCCAAAAACCTCACCAGGCATAGCTATTTGTAAGTGTGTCAATGGAGTCGTGAAAACATTCCTGTAATGCACATTCAGTATTTCACTGATCCTCTAAGGGTCTGCACTCAGTGAACCATTTTTTTCAACAGTGGCCCTAACTTGTACCATACTGAAACAGATACACTTAAAACTTTGTATTACATATCAACATACAATCTGAGAAACATGGAAGCATATAACATCATCCATCAGAACATACCCCTTCTTCTGAATGACCTGCAAGTGAAAAAAGCAATGGAAACACATAGATTTATTAAAAGTAAAAAACAACTGCAATCCCTAAACAGGTTACTTACCAGTGCCAAATTACCCATCAAAAATACAACTCCACTAGTCAAAAAATGCAACCATCCTAACTGTGGGACTTGCATCTACCTCTTGGAGGACTCAACATATAAATTTAAGCCAAGTCAAATTTTCACCATAAAATATCACTTCACCTATGCATCAAAGAACTTAAACCTATGTCCTCAAATGTGGTGGGTGTGATGGAGACATAAGTGAAACTACTTTGACCTTGAGGGACAGACTGACGATACACAGGCAACAAATCTGGGACCCCATGATCAAGAAAATTCCCATAAGCAAACACAAATAATTTGATGAAAACAAAAGCAAAAATCTTGTTATGCAAACTTACGAAAATCATAGATACGGAAGACTTATTAGCTGGGGTAGTTGAGTTGCAAAAACAGCAACAACTCAAGGAACAACAAGGATTGCAGCAGCAAATGTTACAACTAATGAAGTTGATAACCAAGCTGGAGAATACATTTTCACCTGACCATGTAGCAAATTCCATAAGTGAATTCAAATATGACACAAAGAAGGAGTGACCATTGAGGCTTACTTTCAAAGATTTGAATAAATTTTTGAAAAAGAATGTCAAGATTGCATGGACAGAATGAAAACACATCTCGTTTTAAGAAAACTAGCAACAGCAGAGCATGAGAAGTATAGTAACTTCATATTGCCAAAAAAAAGCGTCTGACATAAATTTCACTGACACAGTAGACATTCTGTATAAAATGTTTAGTGAAAAGAGATCACTGTTTAATACTAGATGGAAATGTTTGTTTAAACATAGAAAAGAGCAAAGATGAAGACTTCATTACTTACACGGGTAGAGTCAATGAAGAATGTAAGAGATTTAGGCTGGATATGCTTACTCCAGATTCTTTCAAATGTTTGATTTTTTTCACAAGAATTGACAAATAAAAGGGACGCAGAAATCTGAAGGAAAATTCTAGCAAAACTGGAAATGAACCAGGATTTGACATTGCAGAAACTGTCAGAAGAGTGTGACATGATATGAAAATTAAGGTGTGTCATGGAAGAAATTCAATGGAAAGACCAGTGCAAAAAAGTCGGAAGACAAATAAAGTGTTGCAGGGAAAACAGAAAAAATATCAGGATGTATGGCATGCAGTTGGATGCACCTAAAAAAAGATTGTCCGTATAAAAAAGCAAAGTGTTTTCACTGCAGGTTTACAGGACATAAAATCACACTGCAAAACTAGAATGATAGGAAAATGGAACAAACAAGATGAAATAAATAATTTGTTAGCACGAAAAGTTGTGACAACAACAAACAGAAAATTTGTGAATGTGAGAATTGAAACCACTAGTGACAGAATGAAGTTAGACATGGGAAGTGACATCACAATCATAAATGAGAAAACATAGGAACAAATAGGTAAACTAAAATTATGTAGTCCAAACAAATTAGCATATGATGTTACGGGGAGAAAATCATATTTTACGGGCAAACACATTTGTAATATAATGTTCAAAGGTTGAACCAAAAAAGTGAATGTTTATGTGTTGAAAAAATCCATGAACTTATTTGGCACTGAATGTATGGAGAAATTCAATTTATGGGATACACCCATAAGCATTTTGTGCAATAATGTAAAAGGAGCAGTCAAACAAGGTCAATGAACTTTTAAAAAGTTGAGGTATGCTGATGCTCTACCTAGTATTATTCCAAGAAATAATGAATCACTGGAGGACACCGTAATAGCAATGGTAAGAGCAGAAACAAAAAAAGTGATGTGGAACATCATGCGTGAACTACCAGTAATTTTGGAAGAAATAAAAAGAAATGCGAGAAATGACAGATTTATTAATGAGATTAAAAGAAAACTGTGGTCAACAAAAGGAAATAAAGAAAGGTCTGATGCAAAGAACCACCAAGATGTGAGCATGTACTCTATAAGTGATGGTGTACGCTTAGAGGGTGGTCATACCATACACATTACAGAAGAGAATGCTAAAAAAGTACCACGTGGGACACCCAGACATCTCTAGAATGAAAGTGCTGATGTTAAGTTTTGTATACTGGCCAAGCATGGACAAGGAAGTTGAAGACCTGGTGAAAGGCTGCAGAGGATGTGTGCTGGCAGCGAAACTACTTACTACAAAATGTGAACCCTGGCCAGAAGTGAAAATACCATGGTCCCGATTGCATATTAATTTTGCAGGCCCAGTAATTGGATATTGTTACTTAATAGTAGTGGACAGCTACACAAAATGGCTTGAGGTCACGAGGTGTAAATGACCAACC
Organism: Octopus bimaculoides; assembly: GCF_046866305.1. Taxonomy (NCBI): domain Eukaryota; kingdom Metazoa; phylum Mollusca; class Cephalopoda; order Octopoda; family Octopodidae; genus Octopus; species Octopus bimaculoides. The sequence goes on from NC_142940.1 coordinate 29,019,338, forward strand.
TCATATACAGTAATAAACTTCTTACATGAACTGTTCACAAGATTTGGTGTAATGGATATAATTGTCTTTTAGGATGGAATACAGTTTGTATACTGTGAGTTTAAAAAGTTTCTGTGAGATGTTCACATCAGAACATAAAACTGTAGCAAGGCATAAAAAGTCAGCATCATTTTGAACGAGATCTCACTGGTAGCCATTGCCATGTGCGAGACAAGAACAAGATCTCGCCTGCAACCATTTGCCATGTGCAAGACAACAACGAGATTCTCACCGACAACCAGTATTTAAGCAAGAAACCAACAACATTTACTCTCTCATTTCTTCTCACGCTTACGCAAGAAACACTCCGTAGCCAGCAGCTCACAGCGGACTCTTGTCCCACTCTGATTCCACCTGCTTATCTCCAAAGGTAATGAACCTCATGTGTACAGAGTTAAAACAAACCATGCACCGAGTGTGAACCACACAAACGAGAATGTGAAATTCTTCGTGTTCCAGATCCCTGAAACTACAAAACTAATTATAATGGCAGAAAACCTTCCATTCCATCATAAAATGGTGACCCAGATCAAAAAAAGGATGCCTCACTCAAAAGGATGCTTCATCTAAACTACAAAATGGCAGTCTTTGCTTGCATTCTCAACTAAAAATCAATGGCCCGATGTCAGAATATCTTCTCTCGTTCAAGTGAACCTTTAGAATTCATGTCCTTCACCTCAAACTTGTACCTTGCAGAGCATGCATTTTTCTTACACGTATTCTTCTTACACAGTATTCTTTCAAATAATCTCCTTTTGAAGTAATTCGCCCACAATGTCAACGGTCAACGTTTGATACCAGTAAATACACCAAATGCAGCAATGGGAGGACACTTCAAGCAGGCTGGCCATCAACTTCCAGCCATTGTTCCCGTCTACCACCATGTTCAGATGCCTCACATGTTGAAACAGAAAATTACCAGTTCACCCACCACTTTCTGACGCTTTCTTAAACAAAAAAAAACAAATAATAATAATTTTTTTCAGCAGACTACAATACAGGTTTGGCAACTAAAAAAAATTTTTTCTTTGCTGCACACAGTACACAAAAAAAAAATCAATATCTTGTTCGGAAATTTTTTTTTTTGCGCACACGTTACTATACTAACAACACTTTTGTCAGTTCTTTGGTCCTTTCCTTTTCTTTCCTCTGTACAAAATGAGTCTTCCCAGCTTACCCGCATACTCTGGTGATGTCACACTTTGGTTTGCTCAATTGGATGCATATTTTTCCGCCCATGCTGTACCTCACCAACAGCAGCTAAACCTTTTGTACTGTAGGATGCCTTCACCTCTTGCACGCTCAGCGAAAGATCTCATCACTGACCCACATCTGGACATGACTTACACGTCTGTCAAATCTGAGGTTCTCCGTTGGAACACACAATCCACAGAGAATTAATTCCAGACACTGATGCTGGATGAACACCTGGGAGATAGGGCACCATCTGAGTTTCTTCATTATTTGCAAGAACTCAGCAACACTCCACTTGAGTACAATTCTCTGCTTAGGAAGTTTTTCTCTCATCTACTGCCAAATGTCCAATTGATACTGACCATAATGGTCGACTCCAATTCGCTTGATCAGATAGCCTTTTAGGCAACATTTGTATGAAAAAACATAAAGAAACGGATTTGTTATTTCGTCTATTTTAATTTCTAAGGATATAGTAGATAAAAAAAACAACATTTGTAATAACATCATCTTTACATGACCAATATTTCTAAAGATACCTGTTGCTGCAAAAGCTAGCTTGTACACAGATGGTTTTGTAATTTAGCAGTTGTCTTATACTACAGATATGAGATAAGTTCATGAAATTTTTTACAAATTTTGTCTTTGTCTTATTTAAAGGTCATCTTATTCATGGAAATAAACAATATATATATAGCTAAGGAATACGGCATCCATAGTGTTTTGTTGTTCACCATTTTGCCAGCTATAAGGATATGACTTCTACCCCCTATAAATTAGCTCCCATCAGCTTCCCTACTTCATATTTGCGATCCCTGCCTCATGAAGTGGAAGTATGAAGAGAAAATGCTCAGATAAGCAACTCTTATTTGTCTGACATCGCACATCTAATCCTCATTTTATAGTGCTCATTATAGTTATTATTATTCATTAAGTTATCTATTTACCTACACAGTTTCGTTTATCACATGCTATATATTATTGTAAAGTTAAAAAATCCAATGTTCAATTCTCTCTCTCTCTCTTTATAGTGTTCATTATAATGATTATTATTATTATTGTTCATTTATTTATCTATTTAGTCACAAAGTTTCATTTACTCCACGCTGTATGTTATAGTAAAGTTAAGAAATGCAAATGTTCAATTCTGTTTCACTTTATAGCACCCATTATAATAATAATTACACTAGGCAACAAAATTTTGCTACTATTAGGCAAAATGGTGCTCATAGGTAATTTGGGAGTGCTGATTCCAAATCTATAATCATTTTTGCTCTAGCATGTCATATTTTTGTGCTATCATTATTATACTGCTATCAAACTTTTCCCAAGCAGTTTTCTCTACTGGGCTTAATTTTTTTGAAAATGCTCATCACAAATTAGCATGCGAATTTCTGGTCCATTAAAAACACCAGCTTTAATCTTAGCTTCACTCTTGCTAGAAACAAATTTGGATCAAGAAATTAATTTTTTGTAACTAAACACTTTCAAACTTTGAACACTGGTAGAATGTGTCATATAAAACATCCTTTACTCTCAGTGCTGTTGAGAAAAGTTTCTATTTTCAAAGTTATTTCGTGTTAAAGGTGTTGTATTTCAGTAATTTCAACCAATCAATGATGTGTATTCAGCTGAATAAAATTATGGCTGTTGTTTGTCAACAACACCGGAAGTTGTTGTTGACAAACAACAGCAGTAATTTTATTCAGCTGAATACACGTCATTGATTGGTTGAAATTACCGAAACACGACAACTTTAACATGAAATAACTTTTCTCAACAACACTAAGAGTAAAAGATGTTTTATATGATATATTCTACCAGTGTCTGAAGTTTGAAAGTGTTTAGTTACAAAAAATTAATTTCTCGATCTGCTGTTGAAAGTTTTCACTGAGATATTTGAATCCTTCACCATCTTCATTCATGGCCTTAACAAAATTCTTAAACAAGCCAGGTTTAATGTGTAAGCGAGGAAGGTAAATTTTCTGAGGGTCAATTAAATGGATATATTTAACGTTGTATCTCCTTGAAATGAAATCACTTCTCTTTGGCCACTCTTTTTGATCATAGTGATGCTTGTCATCTCTGCTGTTCCAAAGGCACAAAAAGCACTGATGCTTTGTATACCCCATTTGCAACCCAAGAAGCAAACCAATAACTTTCAAGTCCCTGCATATATTCCACTTGTGTTCAGAATATTTAATCAAGTGAAAAATGTTATCCATTGATTCCTAAGTTTCCTTTAATCCTACAGCATGTGCTGTGGTATTGAAGATTTTTGATTGCCATTATGCAGCAAGACAGCTTTTAGGCTTGATTTGCTGGAATCTATGAAGAGTCTCCATTCTTCAGGATTATGGCCACACCCCATCTCACGTAGGAGTCCTTCAACATCACAACAAAAACAAATACCGTCTTTCTCCATAAAAAATTCATGAAATTCTGTATGCTATTTTTGAAAATACAAGCATTTTTACACCATCGTGTAAAAGATTCCATTGTTTTGACTTTTTTTTTTTGTTAAACCCAAGTCTCTAACTAAATCATTTAACTCAAGTTGACTTAGTAAACGAGGAACTTTTTCCGAAGATCCTGGTCCATCACAGTAAACTGCTGTATCACTTGGTATGCCTTCAGTTGAAGTAGATGCAGTACTTTCTTCACTTAAACTATCTTTATCAAAAGATGAAGGAAGTTCTGGAATCGGAATATTTTTAGCAGCATGAGCAACTGGTTTTAAAGCTAAAGAGCAATCTGGATAAACAATCCTGGATTTGTTCTTCTTGGAGAAACCTGTGATGTTAGTTAAGCGGAAATAACAGTCAGTATAGTGGTTTGTTGGTTTGCACCATATATTATTGGTACTGCAAATGGCATACTTTTCCATTTACCATTCAGCCATTGGGTTAGTGCTATGTAGCAGTTTTTGCAACAAATATGAGGCACCCACAGTTTATCTAGTCCCCAATTTTGCACCCAAAGTAAAGCTTGTAAGCATTTAAAAATTCCTTTGTAAGCCTATTTCTCTGATCTTTTGGCATAAATTTTCTACACACGTAACAAAAGCTGTCTGGGTGATTAGCACAAACTTTTCTGCTCATCATAAATACATACAGTAATAAACTAAATCAACACTCAAGGAAGCCTATCAGTAAACTAAATTATAAAATTAATCAACTGTAAATGTTACTGTAAAACATCCAAATATATTTCTCAAAAAAAATCATTGAAATTATTATAGAATGTACTGAAGCTATGGCTGTCATGAAATAATTTTTTCCATCTCTAAGTTTCAAACATTGATCACTTTAATAAATAACTAAACTTATTAGTAAACTACTTTCCATATAACCTGGCTCTCTTATTTGATGTACTTTGTTTTAACAGCACTAGCAGTTATCAAGAAAAGGGTGTCTGAGTGGCTTACTATAACCTAATATCAATAGCCTATTGTGAGGAGAACTTTACTATAATTACAGCGATAACAAAGTAAAATAAATTCTCATCTTGTGTGGCAATTTAACAGATAGCCTACATTTCCCTCTATCAGCACTTATTTTTGTTTCAGGGATAAGTATATGTATGAAAATTGAAAGCAAATAGCCTACTACTTTGTCAATATTATCAATTGGTTGGAAAATCTGATGCTGTGAATAAATCTAAAAAACTACACGTCCTATATGAAAACTGATGTCAGATTCGGATTCAGCTCCTCTAAAATTACCCTAAATCAGCTGAAAAAGTTTAAATAGCATGACAAAAAATTTTGTTGTTGCCCTGTGTTATTCAATTAGTTATCTATTTAGCCACAAAATTTCATTTATTCTGATGCCTAACTCCGTTACAATTGGAGACCCCGACTCAAAACGAATTACTGCCTTTTGATTCTACATGTTCTAAACCCATCATGTACATTTAATGAGCCAAACTAAAGAACCACACTCTCCATTTCAACAGTCGCTATACTCAAAGAAAAGAATGACAGCTTTCATCAGCACCAATATGCACCCTTATCAACTTAATGTGCAGTCTCAATCTAACTACGTGCTGTCCACTGACAATCATCCCGCAGTCAACTTCTACCTGGCTACTACTCAAGTTCCATGAAATGCACTCCACTACAATGCATTCCATTATGACACACAAAGAGCTCGCTGACCATGGAATCCCATAAATGTAGCATTCCGACAGCCATCTGCCCAGAAACTAACTAGATAAAAATATGGAAGCTTGCACATGCAACCTTTTCAGCACACACACACCTTTTGTCTTGTCCTAACATACAGACTCTGCATTATCCACATACTTTTGTTCATATGTTAGTATTATATAGACTCTCAACAACACTTTTTCTTTACATGCACATCTTTTATCACCTTTCAGCAATAAACTTTTAAGAAAGGACACTATTTCTACTTTTATTTATTCATTTCTGTACTGTTCATTCCTTTTGATGCACCACACAATATTCATACACACATATATGCATGCTGACTCCATCACATTCATGCACCACATGCACCTTAATATTGTGCTTCAACTGTCTTGTTTCCATCATGTCTGTGCCTGCTCAGCTTTTTACTTGATTTAATGCATATCGGATGTCTCATGCTCTCTGCACCCTTGTTCTAGACACAACTTACCTTTGTAAGACTACAGGTTGGTCATGTATACATAGAGAAAGTTGTCTGTCTCTCGCAATGCGCCAGCATGCCACACTGTCATACTTGCTTATCTCAGCAAATACCCATGACAACAGAAAAACCTTCCATGCATTTCACAATGCACTCCAGCAAGAACATTTTTGCTGATATCATGGATTGAGACTGTAGACACTTACTCGTCTCAGTCACAGACTACACATTATGTCCTTGCGCACATGCTCACTCATGCTGCCTCAGTCACAGACTGCACACTGCACACACAAAGTGGCACTGATATTCAGACTCATTTGAATAGATATCTGTCCTGTATACATGCCTAGGATTGTCTCTCTTGATATACACAAGTACTTAAGCTTAGATTAGTGCTGCAACATGGAATAGCAACCATTATCTCAGCCTATGCCTCTCAGCCAGGGCTACTGGATGAACACAAAGACTAATTTTATGACAACCCTCTTGTGGACTACCTTGTTGATGAATGACAGGGATCTTCTCTTTGTGGCTGGCGACTTCAATGGGCATGTTGGACAACATCTGAGGAGCTTCCATGGTGTGCATGGTGTAAACGGATTTGGTTCCTGTAATTAGGAGGGAACCAGGCTGCTGGAGTTCTGTGATGCAAATGATCTTACGATCTCTAATAGTAACTTCAGGAAACCTGTCAGTCACCTGTTCACCTACTAGTCTGGTGGACACACTAGTCAGATTGACTACATTCTTGCCAAGAAATGAGAAAGATGGCTCCTTATAGATACCAAAACTTTTCCAGGTGAAGCATGCACCCCACAACATAGGTTAGCTGTTAGTGACTTCAGAATCAGGGATAAATGGCTGCCCAGAAGATGACCAGTGTGGAAAAGAAAGGTCTGGAAGCTTAAGGATCCTCTGAATGAACAGAAATTTAGAGGCATATTACTTGAAGCTTTTGATGAAAAAGAGGAGGATACAACATCACATGAAGTGGAGGACAACTGGAAATTCCTATGGAACAACTTGTTGAAGGCTACTGACCAGATCTGTAGATGGTGCAAAGTCTCCTGTCAACCTAGGGTGACATGGTGATAGAACAATGTAGTTGACAGGGCCATTAGGGAAAAGAAACAGGCCTGGAAGGACAGGAAGTGAGGTGGTAGCAGGGAACTATATCAGATAGCCAAAAGAAAAGCTAGGAGACAAGTTTACTTAGCCAGAGGGGAAGCAGAAAAGAGATTTGGCAATGTTCTGCATCATGAGGACCAGAGACTTGGCTTTTGTTGATATGGAGAAAGCTTTTGACAGGGTCCTCCGATTCCTTATCTGGTGGTGAATGCAGAAACTAGGGATAGATTAGTGGTTGGTGAGAGCTGTACAAGCAATGTACAAGGATGCTGTCAGTAAGGTGAGGGCTGGTAACTATAGTGAAGAATTCAGGGTAGAAGTAAGTGCTCACCAAGGATCAGTCCTTATCCCCCTCTTGTTCATCATAGTCCTCCAGGCTACCAGAACTAGAGAAGAAATTTCAGGCATGGAAGTAAGGTTTAGAATCAAAGGGCCTTATTGTTAACCTAGCAAAATCCAAAGTCTTAGTAAGTAGGAAGGGGACAAATCACAAGTCCCTTCAGATAGATAGCTCTGCTCAATCTGTAGAAAAGGCATAGGTAGAAACTCCATTAGATGTACCCAGTGTAAGCTATGGACACATAAGAGGTGCAGCAATATTAAACAAAGGTTAACAGAGAAGATAGCTTTTGTGTGTGGAAGATACAATAAACACCAAATATGTACAGAAAATAAATTTCATCACATGCCAGAGGGGTAAGCTAGGAGTGGTTGATAGCTTTCATTACCTAGGTGATCAAGTCAGTAATGGTGGTGGATGCTATGATAGCATTACTGCTGGAATAACAATGGGCTGGGTAATGTTCAGAGAGCTCCTACTTCCGCTGGTGACAAAGGGCCTCTCACTCAGAGTGAAAGGCAGACTGTATGATGCCTGTGTGTGAACAGCCATTCTACACGGCAGTGAAACATGGGCTGTGGCTGCAGAAGACATGTTTAGGCTTGAAAGAAATGAAGCTAGTATGTTCCACAGGATGGGAAATATCAGTGTGCATGCACAACAGAATGTAAGCGTCCTGAGAGAAAAGTTGAACCTAAGAAGCATCAGATGTGATGTGCAAGAGAGATGACTGTACTGCTATGAGCATGTGCTGTGTATGAATGAGGACAGCTGTGTGAAGAAGTGTCACAGTGGAGGGAACAGTGGAGGGAACCTGTGGAAAAGGTAGACCCAGGAAGACATGGGATAAGGTAGTATAGTACAATCTTCGAATGTTGGGCCTCAGAGAGGCAATGACAAGCAATCAAAATCTTTGGAGATATGCCATGCTAGAGAAGAACCATCAAGCCAAGTGAGATCATAGTCGTGGTTGATGTCAGTGTTGCTTATCTGGCCTGTTAAAAACACTCTTCAATCGTTGGGCAATATGCTGTGCTTGTGAAGCCTTGTTGAGCTGAGTGAAATCACAGCCATGGCTGATGCCAGAGCCATCTGACTGGCACCTATGCCAGTAGCATGTAAAACCCACCATTCAAGCGCTGGGTCTCATGGAGACATTAATGTCAAGCCAAGTGAGATTGTAGTTGTGGCCAATGCCAGTGTTGTGTAACTGACCTGTTGAAAGCAACTTTCAATCATTAAGTGATATGCTGTGCTTGTGAAGATCTGTCAAACTAAGTGAAATTGTAGTCGTGGCTAATGCCAGTTCCGTCTGACTGGCACCCATGCTGGTGGCATGTAAAAGGCACCATTCAACCATTGGGCCTCATGAGGGTAGTGACAGGTGACTAAGACCGTTCACAATACACTATGCTTGTGTAGATCTGTCAAGCCAAATGAGACCGTAGACATGGCTGATGCCGGTGTCAGGTTATTGGCACCCATACCAGTGGCCTGCAAAAAACACCCAGAGTGGTTGGCATTAGGAAGGGCATCTAGCTGCAGGAACCTTACAAATCAGATCTAAACCTGGTTGTAGCCCCTGGCTTACAAGTTTTCTGTCAAATCGTCCAACCCATGCCAGCATGGAAACTGGACGTTAAATGATGACAAAGATGATGATGATATATATATATCTATATATCATCAAATAAGCCTAACAATAGATGTCCTTTGGTTCCACCCAATTTTCGGTTTGCATGTCTCAACTAGGATAGTTGGAAAATTTTTTGCTGCTTTAGACAAGTGTTTTCCTAAATCTAATCGATATCATGCTATTTTTAATCAACACATTCTGAAGGTATCCTACGCCAACTCTGCTAACTTAGAGCAGCTTATGCATCACATAAACAATAGCAAAATGCAGCAAAGTTTCAATAACCCACCTACTGGATCTAGCAAACATTTGCATCTAAATACCAATCAAAGAGATGTAAACCACATTGATAAACACCAACTATGACCAATTTGTAGTAGTAGAAATACTCATGATACAGCTAGCACAGTAACAACATCGGTTAGTGGAAGCAGGACTGCCTTATATACAAATGAATATGATAAATGCTCATGCAGAGATAAATCAGAGTGTCTTTTGAAGAATCTCTGTATGAGTAAAAATCTTGTATATAAATGTACTGTGCAAACAAGAGGAGGGCTCTATGTTTACATTGGGAAGACAGCTGATTAATTTTAGAATCGCTATCATAACCATGTTGCCAGCTTTAAGACAAAAAAATAAGAGACATTCAACATCTTTGGCAGATTTTGTATGGTGACTGAAGGAGGATAAAATGAAGTACAGCATTAATTAGTCCATAGTAAGGTATGCAAAACCATACAATATATTTTCCAGGAAAGGCCGTCTCTGCTCCAAGGAATCCCTGTCTATTCTGTGGACTAATGAGAATATACTTAATAGAATTTCTGAATGACTCTCGAGATGCCTACATGCATATAAATGTACTTTCACACAATGCAGTGAGAATGAATTTTGAGTAACTGATAACTTAATTTAATTTACTTTAAGGTATGGATGACTTAAGTTTGCTTTTAACTTCCCCATTCTTATAAACACCAAGTAAATAACTGACTCACTTTGTGATCATGAGTCCACCAAACCTTATGTGTGCATATGCTCACATTTTTACAGATGCTTGTATGAACCCGAGGGCATTCATACATTCATATCTGTTAACGATTATTTCAAATACTTTTCTCACTGGATTGTGTGTTCATATCTCTTTTTATCATTTGCAATTTTATTTTTGATCTTCTGTATAAATGAAAATATTTCTTCCATCTGGCTGTTTTTCTCTCTACAAAAGAGCAAGTTACATTGCAGAACAGCCATTTCAATGAGTTCTGTTTATTTATTTACTACCCGATGAGACACATCTGCACCGCCAATGCTGAGTGTCCCACCTAAGAGGAACCGATGCTAGATATGTCAAAACAATTGTCATAATTAATAAATTCTTATATATTCCATCTTCTGTCTTTCATTTGCTATATATATATATATATATATATATATATATATATCAAAATAAGCAACAAGGATATCCAGAGGTAATGCAGTACGATTGTTTCATGCAACTCCATTTAATTGAACAAGGCAATTATTACATCAATTTAAAATGCAGACCAATCCTCAGCTGCACAAACATAGAATTTAATTAAATTAAAACAGATGGGCACATTAATATAATTATACCTAAAATCTCCAAGTTAAGGAGATAGACAGAGAACATGCTGTCTCCACTCCAGCATAAAAGTTACTAAGTTATCAAGAAGATATACATTGTTAAAGACTCTGACTGTCACTGATTTTTTTATTTTTATGGGGTCAGTTTTAATTTATAGACTAGTTTATCAAATCCTTGTATATCTAAGGCTGAGAGAACAAAGGGTGGAATCTAAGGGAGCAGACAGAAATCATAGTTGGTATAATCATAAAAATCAAAATTTATTAGAAGCAATATCATGAGGTTTGGTAAAGGAAAACTTAAAACAAGATGTTAGCTGACAACTAAGGGGGTCACCCACTAGCAGACCATTGATAATGAATCTAAATTTTTGCTATCATCATCATCGTTTAACATCCGCTTTCCATGCTAGCATGGGTTGGACGATTTGACTGAGGACTGGTGAACCAGATGGCTACACCAGGCTCCAATCTGATTTGGCAGAGTTTCTACAGCTGGATGCCCTTCCTAATGCCAACCACTCTGAGAGTGTCGTGGGTGCTTTTACGTGCCACCGGCATGAAGGCCAGTCAGGTGGTACTGGCAATGGCCATGCTCAAAATGGTGTATTTTACGTGCCACCTGCACAGGAGCCAATCCAGCGGCACTGGCAACGATCTCGCTCGAATGACTTTTCACGTGCCACTGGCACAAGAGCCAGGAAGGCAACACTGGTAACGATCACACTCAAACGGTGCTCTTAACACTCCACTGGTACAGGTGCCATCACAATTTCACTTTCGCTTGCCTCAACAGGTCTTCGCAGGCTGAGTTTAGTGTCCAATAGAGGAGACGTTGGCATGGGGGCCAGTCGTCGAATTTAGTTCAATTTCGATTTCACTTGCTTCAAGCGAAGTTTAGTGTCCAATGAAGGAAAGGTACAAATAAGTGGGCTGGCTACATCCCTGGCAGAGGCCTTGGATTTTGGTCTCACTTGGCTTGCCGGGTCTTCTCACGCACAGCATATTTCCAAAGGTCTTGGTCAGAAGTCATTGCCTCAGTGAGGCCTAATGTTTGGAGGTCATGCTTCACCACCTCATCCTAGGTCTTCCTGAACCTGCCTCTTCCACAGGTTCCCTCAACCACTAGTGTGTGGCATTTTTTCACACAGCTATCCTCATCCATTCTCGCCACGTGACCATACCAGCGCAATCGTCTTTCTTGCACACCACAACTGATGCTTCTTAGGTTCAACTTTTCTCTCAAGGTACTTACACTCTGTTGAGTATGCACACTGACATTACACATCCATCGGAGCATACTGGCTTCATTCCTTTCACATGTCCTCAGCAGTTACAGCCCAGGTTTCACTGCCATGTAGCATGGCTGTTCGTACACGTGGCTATTCGTACACATGGCTATTCGTACAATATATAAATGAAAATAAGCAACAGGATTTCAAGTAGTAATGCAGTATGACCGTTTCAAGTGGCTCCATTTAATTGAAGAATGCAATCATTACATCAATTTAAATACACCACTATCTTCAGCTGCACAAAGAATATGGAACTTCAACAGGTAAGATAGGTTAATATAAATTTTCTTAACTATTTTAACAGAGCAAGATGGAAGAAATTCATGTTGTCACTATTGTAGCAAGAATGGCTAAGAAAACAGACTACAATTTCTTAGAATAGCATGGAGCATAGTGGGGTCATAGGGTTGTAGATTCATTTCAAATTTACTTATCTCTTTATCTAAAAGACTGTGTATAATAGAAGTAACTGTCTATAAAAAAAAAAGGCAGGGTAGGGTTGGCTTTAATTCATGATGTTATTAACAGTTAAAGGGGTAAAGCACTATGAAACTTAAGATGCTATAATGAGATACAGGAAAAATATTAGGGGCTTGATGAGGGAACGTTTATAAGCAGTATTATTATGCTGTATAAAAATAAAATAAAATTTTAAAAATTCAAGAAAATGATATCATAACCAAAATAGCTAAAAGGTGTGTATGTATCAATTATAAACATTAAAAGGAAAATTACTATTATGTAGAATCAATTTAATACCTCTTCTTTACTTAATTAATTAATTATTTGGTGGTCTCTATAAAGACCACTCAAGACCACTCAAGCCATTTACATATAGAATATCTGGAAAGATATACATACTATCTATTGATCTGAAGCAATGAATCAGAAGCAGGATAATAAGATAATGATAATACATAGACATAATGAAATATAGATATACTAGAAAATATGTACCGATATAAGTAGGTGTAATAGTATAAAAATAATGCATACAGATACATATACAAAAAGAGGTTTTATACACACACACACACACACACACACACACGCACACACACATGTGTATATATGTATACAGTGGAGACGCAATGGCCCAGTGGTTAGGGCAGCGGACTCGCAGTCATAAGATCGCGGTTTCAATTCCCAGACCGGGCGTTGTGAGTGTTTATTGAGCGAAAACTCTACGAGGCTCCGGCAGGGGATGGTGGCGAACCCTGCTGTACACTTTCACCACAACTTTCTCTCACTCTTACTTCCTATTTCTGTTGTACCTGTAATTCAAAGGGTCAGCCTTGTCACACTGTGTCACACTGTGTCACACTGAATATCCCCGAGAACTACGTTAAGAGTACACGTGTCTGTGGAGTGCTCAGCCACTTGCACGTTAATTTCATGAGCAGGCTGTTCCGTTGATCGGATCAACTGGAACCCTCGGCGTCGTAAGCAACGGAGTGCCAACAACATATACACAAATATATATAAAAGAATATAGTATAAATATTTTGCATAAACATAAGTAGCTGAAAAAAAATATCAATTTAAGAACAAGAAAAATAACAATTTATAAAGGATAAGTGATTTATAAGGTAAGCATACCAAAATAAAACAAAATAACAAGAATTTATAAGAAATAATACATATAAAATGCATATAAAGAAACAGGGGGTTAAAATTAGAGACAAGGAAAGATAAATGGTAACCTAAAAAAGTGGGGTGATAGGTATGGAAGTATTGAGAGCAATTAATGGTATTCAAGCCGAAGAGGTTTTATAAGTTGTAATATTACAGGTGTTATTGTATTGTTCCTAGGGGTATAAAATTTAGTCATGGGAGACTTGCTATCACAAAATTACTACTAATATGCATAATATGACTGGTAGGGTAGAAATTCATAGAAGGAAAAAATAGTGTAATCACCAAAATAAGATGAAGTCAGACTAACTATGCAGGGGTTATCATGGGATAATAGTATATATAGTACACCAAATAACATAACACATAGCATATAATATATGTAATATAATATACTATACCATATAACATAATATCCTATATTTTATACTAGAGGGTAAGTTATAACGGATACGGCACCAAAGTTAATTTCCACCATCAAACTTCAAGTATGATAAATGTAATATTATTAGTTTCGAAAATACTTAAATGTGCTGGTGATGCTATGCATGCATGATACCCTAAAGTCTAATTTATTATTAATCAGGTTGTTCTGTTTCTGTACTTAAAAATCTCATGAATTTCCATATCAACTATCTCTATAAGGCTGCACCCTCCATATTATATCCCATTTAAAGCTAGACCTGGTCCTGCTTTCTTTAGGTTCCAAGATCTTACTAGATAAAGACATACTATTAGTTTTATGTCTAAGGCTAAATGATGAAAAATGGTTATTAATACATTTTTTCATATTTATTGACCACCCAATTAAATGGAGCCACTTGAAACGGTCATACTGCATTACTACTTGAAATCCTGTTGCTTATTTTGATTTTATGTATATATCATCATCATTATCATCGTTTAAAGTCCGTTTTCCATGCTGGCATGGGTTGGACGGTTTGACTGGGGACAGGCAAGCCAGGAAGCTGCACCATCTGATCTGGCATGGTCTCTGCAGCTGGATGCACTTCCTAACACCAACCACTCCAATAGTGTAGTGGGTGCTTTTTATGTGCCACCGGCATGGGAGCCAGTCAGGCAGCACTGGCATTGACCACGTTCAGATGGTGCTTTTTACATGCTACCAGCACAGGAGCCACTTGGGGCTGGCATCAACCATGTTTGGATGGTGCTTTTTACATGCCACTGCAAGGGGAGCCAGTCAGGTGGCACTGGCAACACTGGCAACAATCCATGCATGAATGGTACTTATTGCATGCGTCCAGCTCAGGAGCCAGTCAGGTGGCACTAGCATCAACCACAACTACAATTTCCATTTTGATTTCGATTTGACAGATTCTGATTGTGATTTTGATCTTTGATTTTACTTGACTCAACAGGTCTCTGCAAGTACAGTGTGTCACCCGATGATTCAAAGGTACTTTTTAAATGGGCTGGTTATGTGACACTGGTATAGGCTATGGCTGCGATCACACTTTACTTGTCAGGTCTTCTCAATCACAGCATATCTCCAGAGGTCTTGGTCTTGTCATTGCCTCTGTGAGGCCCAGCATTCAAAGGCCGTGCTTCACCACCTCATCCTATGTTTTCCTGAGTCTTCCTCTTCCACAGCTTCCTTCCACTGTTAGGTTGTGACACTTCTCCACACAGCTCTCTTCATCCTTACACAGCACATGACCATACCAGTACAGTCATCTCTCTTGCACGCCACATCTAATGCTTCTTATGTCCAGCATTTCTCTCAGGGCACTTACACTCTGTTGTGTGTGTACACTGACATTACACATCCAGCAGATCATACTGGCTTCATTTCTTTCAAGCCTACATATCTCCTCAACAGACATGGCCCATATTTCACTGCCGTGTAGCATGGCAGTATGCACACATGCATTGTACAATCTACCTTTCAATCTGAGTGAGAGGCCTCTTGTCACCAGCAGAGGAAGGAGCTTTCTGAACTTTCTTCAGGCTGTTCTTATTCTAGTGGCAACGCTCTCAGAGCATCCACCCCACAACAGACTTGGTCACACAGGTAGGGGAAGCTATCAACTACTTCTAGTTTCTCACCCTGAGGACGGAACCTTGGTGGACCCCTACCTCTACCCGGAATTCATTGCTGTACTCATTTCCAACCCTCACCTTACTGGCAGCATCTCTGTATATGGCTCGCACAGCTCTCACTAACCATTCTTCTATCCCAAGTTTCCTCATTGACCACCAGATAAGGGATTGGGGGACCCTGTCAAAGGCTTTCTCCATGTCAACGAAAGCCAGGTACAGAGGTTTATCCTTAGCTAGGTATTTCTCCTGCAGCTGTCTCACTAGAAATAAGGCATCAGTAGTGCTTTTACCTGGCACGAACCCAAACTGCATCTCATCTAAATTGATTCACTCCCTAATTAGTTGGGCTATGACCCTCTCTGTAACTTTCATAACCTGATCTAACAGCTTGATGCCTCTGTAATTATTTGTATCTAAAGCGTCACCTTTACCTTTGTAGCAGTTGACTATGATGCTGCTACACCAGTAATTGGGTATGACTCCTTCATGTATCACCTGGTTCGTAATACTGGTGACTAGGCTATAGCCAACACTGCCAGATATTTTGAGCATCTCTGCAGTGATTCCTGATGGGCTGGGGGCTTTCCCAGTCTTCATACTCTTAATTGCTTTATCTACCCTGGTACTATCAACTCGGATAGCTGGTCCCTCTATTGGGTCAACATACGGCAGGCTCTCTTCCTCCCCATTCATTCTCTTTATTAAGCAATCTATCGTAGTGGCATCTCCAGACCTCTTTCTTTGCATCCTCATTTAGCGCAAGCGTAACATCATCCATGCGAACACATTTCTCTCCTACAACATCACTATTCTCTCTCCTACACTGTCTTGCAACACAAAATACCTCGAGTCTTTGGTCCTCACGGCGCAGAACATTGGCAAATCTTTTCTTATCTGCTTCCCCTCTGGCTAAATAAACCTGTCGCCTAGCTTCCCTTCTGGCACATTGGTACAATTCCCTGCTACCACCGTTCTTCCAGTCCTTCCAAGCCTGTTTCTTTTGTCTAATAGCCCTGTCTACCTCCTTGTTCCACCACCACGTTACTCTGGGTCGAGAGGGGACCTTACACCACCCACAGATCTGATCGGTGGCTTTCAACAGGTTGTCCCGCAGAAATCTCCAATTGTCTTCCACGTTGTATGATGCTATATTCCCTTCTATTTCGTTAAACGCTTCAAGTAACTTGTCTCTAAGTCTCTGTCCATTTGCAGGGTCTTTAAGCTTCAAAGCCGGTCTAATTCTGGGCACCCATTTTGCCTTGATCCCAAAGTCGCTAACTACTAATCTATGTTGTGGGGTACATTCTTCGCCAGGGTAGGTTTTGGCATTTATAAGCTGCCCTCTTTCCCTATTTCTGGCGAGGATGTAGTCAATTTGGCTAGAGTGTCTGCCGGAGCGGTAGGTGACTAGGTGACTGGCAGGTTTCCTGAAGTTGGTATTGCAGACCATAAGATTGGTTGCATCACAGAACTCCAGCAGTCTGGTTCCCTCCTCGTTGCGGTAACCGAAGCCATAGCCTCCATGTATGCCATGGAAGCCTCCAGCACGACGTCCGACATGACCATTGAAGTCTCCAGCCACAAAAAGAAGGTCCCTGTCACTCGTCGACGAGGTAGTTTGCAAGAGGGTGTCATAGAATTGGTCTTTCAGACCATCTGGTAGCCCCGGTTCAGGTGCATAGGCTGAGATTACAGTAGCTAATCTATGATGAAGCACTAGTCTAATCTTAAGTACTCTGTCACTTACACTAACGACCTTGATTACCTTATCCACCCATTTCTCCGCTAGAAGTATTCCTACGCCCCCGACCCCGTCAGTGTTCCCTGCCCAGAAAATCTTGTACCTATGTTCGTTGCCTGTGAGGAACCTCGCAGAACCTCCTCTCCATCTTACTTCCTGGATGCAGCACATATCTACGCGTCTCCATTCAAGCATCTCAACAATTTCACCAGATCTACCTTTCAGCGTGCCGACGTTGAGAGTGCCAATCCTAACAGTATGGGTGTTGGGGGTGTGGGCCTGTAGTCTGGGAAGGGGGAAAGCAGTGTACCTGAAAAGAAAACTTGCAATTGGAAGAATTCATATGCAAAACAGTACCTACAACCTGCAAACATTACTCAAACTTTATGCGCTACCCAAAGGTAGGGGAGAGGATGGCCAAGGCCACTAGATTGGTTCCGGGAGACAGCCAAGGATGACAGGATGACAGAGGAATGCACTTCCGGTGGAGGGGGTGGGAGGGTGGGTGTACCATCAGCCAGAAGACAGGCCTCTTAATCGTAGATTTTAAATATTTGAGAGACAACAATGCATAAATCGTAATTTTTAAAGAGCAATGAAACCTAGGTGAATAGAATATATAAGTAGCATGAATTTAGGAAGCTTAGAAAATGAATAAGTATGAATTTAAGACAAAAACTGAATTCAATTGAATTTCATGGAGAGAAACAAGATAAATAATAGAGGGCAGGCTAAAGCGCGAAAGGTATGAGATGTTGAGGCCGTAAATAAATAAAAAATAATAAAAAAAATATATATATATATTCTTTTACTCTTTTACTCTTTTACTTGTTTCAGTCATTTGACTGCGGCCATGCTGGAGCACCGCCTTTAGTCGAATCAAATCAACCCCAGGACTTATTCTTTGTAAGCCTAGTACTTATTCTATCGGGTCACTTTTTGCCGAACCGCTCAGTTACGGGGACATGATCACACCAGCATCGGTTGTCAAGCGATGCTGGGTGGGCGGGACAAACACAGACACACAAACACATACATATATATACATATATACGACGGACTTCTTCCAGTTTCCATCTACCAAATCCACTCACAAGGCTTTGGTCGGCCCAAGGCTATAGTAGAAGACACTTGCCCAAGGTGCCACGCAGTGGGACTGAACCCGGAACCATGTGGTTGGTAAGCAAGCTACTTACCACACAGCCACTCCTGCGCCTATATATATATATATATATATATATATATATATATATATATATATATATATATATATATATATATATATATATATATATATATATATATATATATATATATATATATATATATATATATATATATATATATATATATATATATATATATATATATATATATATATATATATATATATATATATATATATATATATATATATATATATATATATATATATATATATATATATATATATATATATATATATATATATATATATATATATATATATATATATATATATATATATATATATATATATATATATATATATATATATATATATATATATATATATATATACATATATATATATATATACATATATATATATATATATACATATATATATATATATAAACATACAGGGTGCAATGGATAAATTGTTACCATTTTATATTTTCAATTTTGCGCTTGCACATTGTTTTCGATTTTGTCAACTACACAATATAGTAGGGTCAGTGAGAGAAAGAGCACCAGTATGTAATTCACTCTGCCAGAAA
The DNA here is from genome assembly GCF_046866305.1 of Octopus bimaculoides. Classification (NCBI taxonomy): domain Eukaryota; kingdom Metazoa; phylum Mollusca; class Cephalopoda; order Octopoda; family Octopodidae; genus Octopus; species Octopus bimaculoides. Next base: position 29,038,412 of record NC_142940.1, read on the forward strand.
TTTGCAAATGACACGCTGTACTGCTTGGTATTTGAGCCGGAAGTTCCAATACAAACATTTCAGAGTATTAGGGTGTCAATCTGAAGACATGTACTGAGAATGATAAAAATCTAACATCAGGTCAACATCATAGTGTCTGGAGTGATCACTAGTGATAGTGACATTATTCCTCCCATTTTCCCACACTGTCTCAAACTCAACACGGAGGCCTACATCAAGTGCCTGGAGGAGGTAGTGCTGCCCTGCATCAAAAGGGTGACTGCAAGAAGACCCTATGTCTGGCACCATTCCACACAAGCAGGAGAATCCAGTCATGGTTGTCAGACAGTTTCTGCAACCACATCACCCCTAACATCTGGCCACATAACTCCACAGATTGCCCCCCGCTTGATTATTATGTGTGGAGTGCAGTTTAGTGAGAGACCAACAAACCTCCTTGTAACACTAAAGATGAACTGAAATCAAGGATTATGGCTGCATTCACACAACTTAAACGATTTCCACTCATTTACTTATTCATATATATTATAATATATATAATCATCATCATCATCATCATCATCGTTTAACGTCCGCTTTCCATGCTAGCATGGGTTGGACGATTTGACTGAGGACTGGTGAAACCGGATGGCAACACCAGGCTCCAGCCTGATTTGGCAGAGTTTCTACAGCTGGATGCCCTTCCTAACGCCAACCACTCAGAGAGTGTAGTGGGTGCTTTTACGTGTCACCCGCACGAAAACGGCCACGCTCGAAATGGTGTCTTTTATGTGCCACCCGCACAAGCCAGTCCAGGGGCACTGGCAACGATCTCGCTCGAAAATCCTACAGGAGCCAGTCAGGCGGTACTGGCAACGGCCACGCTCAAAATGGTGCATCTCATGTGCCACCCGCACAAGAACCAGTCCAGGGGCACTGGCAACGATCTTACTTGGCTTGCCGGGTCTTCTCACGCACAGCACATTTCCAAAGGTCTCAGTCAGTAGTCATCGCCTCGGTGAGGCCCAATGTACGAAGGTCTTGCCTCACCACCTCAGCCCAGGTCTTCCTGGGCCTACCTCTTCCACGGGTTCCCTCAACTGTTAGGGTGTGGCACTTTTTCACGCAGCTATCCTCCTCCATTCTCACCACATGTCCATACCAGCGCAATCGTCTCTCTTGCACGCCACAACTGATGCTTCTAATGTTCAGCTTTTCTCTCAAGATACTTACACTCTGACGGGTATTCACATTGACATTACACATCCAACGGAGCATACTGGCTTCATTCCTTGCGAGCTTACGTATGTCCTCAGCAGTTACAGCCCATGTTTCACTGCCATGTAGCATGGTTGTTCGTACGTATGCGTCATACAGTCTGCCTTTTACTCTGAGTGAGAGTCCCTTTGTCGCCAGCAGAGGTAAGAGCTCTCTAAACTTTGCCCAGGCTATTCTTATTCTAGCAGCTACACTTTCAGCGCACCCACCCCCACTACTAACTTGGTCGCCCAGATAGTGGAAGCTATCGACTACCTCTAGTTTTTCACCCTGGAATAAGATAGAAGTTGTTTCCTGTTTGTTTGCAGTCTTTATTGCACCTGAACATCTGCCACAAACAAAAACTAACTTGCTAGTTAACCTGCCTTTGATGTTGCTGCACCTCTTATGTGTCCATAGCTTGCACCGGGTACATCTTATAGAGTTACTACCTACTCCTTTTCTACATACTGAGCAGGGCCATCTACCTGAAGGGGTTTGTGTTTTATCTACCTTCCTACTTATTAGGATTTTGGTTTTAGCTAGGTTGACTCTAAGGCCCTTCAATTCTAGACCTTGCTTCCACACCTGAAACTTCTCCTCTAGTTCTGATAGTGACTCCGCAATTAGGGCAAGGTCATCAGCATAGAGGAGCTCCCAGGGGCAACCTCTCTTGAACTCCTCTGTGATTGCCTGGAGGACTATGGTAAATAAGAGGGGGCTGAGGACGGAACCTTGGTGGACCCCTACCTCTACCCGGAATTCATTGCTGTACTCATTTCCAACCCTCACCTTACTGGCAGCATCTCTGTACATGGCTCGCACAGCTCTCACTAACCATTCTTCTATCCCAAGTTTCCTCATTGACCACCAGATAAGGGATCGGGGGACCCTGTCAAAGGCTTTCTCCATGTCAACGAAAGCCAGGTACAGAGGTTTATCCTTAGCTAGGTATTTCTCCTGCAACTGTCTCACTAGAAATAAGGCATCAGTAGTGCTTTTACCTGGCACGAACCCAAACTGCATCTCATCTAAATTGATTCGCTCCCTAATTAGTTGGGCTATGACCCTCTCTGTAACTTTCATAACCTGATCTAACAGCTTGATGCCTCTGTAATTATTTGTATCTAAATCGTCACCTTTACCTTTGTAGCAGTTGACTATGATGCTGCTACACCTGTCATTGGGTATGACTCCTTCGTGTATCACCTGGTTCGTAATACGGGTGACTAGGCTATAGAAAAAAATGCCAGATATTTTGAGCATCTCTGCAGTGATTCCTGATGGGCCGGGGGCTTTCCCGGTCTTCATACTCTTAATTGCTTTATCTACTCTGGTACTATCAACTCGGATAGCTGGTCCCTCTATTGGGTCAACATACGGCAGGCTCTCTTTCTCCCATTCATTCTCTTTATTAAGCAATCTATCGTAGTGGCATCTCCAGACCTCTTTCTTTGCATCCTCATTTAATGCAAGCGTACCATCATCCATGCGAACACATTTCTCTCCTACAACATCACTATTCTCTCTCCTACACTGTCTTGCAACACGAAATACCTCGAGTCTTTGGTCCTCACGGCACAGAACATTGGCAAATCTTTCCTTATCTGCTTCCCCTCTGGCTAAATAAACCTGTCGCCTAGCCTCCCTTCTGGCACATTGGTACAATTCCCTGCTACCACCGTTCTTCCAGTCCTTCCAAGCCTGTTTCTTTTGTCTAATAGCCCTGTCTACCTCCTTGTTCCACCACCACGTTACTCTGGGTCGGGAGGGGACCTTACACCACCCACAAATCTGGTCGGTGGCTTTCAACAGGTTGTCCCGCAGAAATCTCCAATTGTCTTCCACGTTGTATGATGCTATATCCCCTTCTATTTCGTTAAATGTTTCAAGTAACTTGTCTCTAAGTCTCTGTCCGTTTGCAGGGTCTTTAAGCTTCCACACCCTTCTTCTCCAAGCCTGTCTAATTCTGGGCACTCATTTTGCCTTGATCCCAAAGTCGCTAACTACTAATCTATGTTGTGGGGTACATTCTTCGCCAGGGTAGGTTTTGGCTTTTATAAGCCGCCCTCTTTCCCTATTTCTGGCGAGGATGTAGTCGATTTGGCTAGAGTGTCTGCCGGAGCGGTAGGTGACTAGGTGACTGGCAGGTTTCCTGAAGTTGGTATTGCAGACCATAAGATTGGTTGCATCACAGAACTCCAGCAGTCTGGTTCCCTCCTCGTTGCGGGAACCGAAGCCATAGCCTCCATGTATGCCATGGAAGCCTCCAGCACGACGTCCGACATGACCGTTGAAGTCTCCAGCCACAAAGAGAAGGTCCCTGTCACTCGTCGACGAGGTAGTTTGCAAGAGGGTGTCATAGAATTGGTCTTTCAGACCATCTGGTAGCCCCGGTTGAGGTGCATAGGCTGAGATGACAGTAGCTAATCTATGATGAAGCACTAGTCTGATCTTAAGTACTCTGTCACTTACTCTAACGACCTCGATTACCTTATCCACCCATTTCTCCGCTAGAAGTATTCCTACGCCCCCGACCCCGTCAGTGTTCCCTGCCCAGAAAATCTTGTACCTGTGTTCTTTGCCTGTGAGGAACCTCGCAGAACCTCCTCTCCATCTTACTTCCTGGATGCAGCACATATCTACGCGTCTCCGTTCAAGCATCTCAACAATTTCACCAGATCTACCTTTCAGCATGCCGACGTTGAGAGTGCCAATCCTAACTGTATGGGTGTTGGGGGTGTGGGCCTGTAGCCTGGGAAGGGGAAAAGCAGTGTCGTGTACCTGAAAAGAAAACTTGCAATTGGAAGAATTCATAAGCAAAACAGTACCTAGAACCTGCAAACATTTCTCAAACTTAATGCGCTACCCAAAGGTAGGGGAGAGGATGGCCAAGGCCACTAGATGGGTTCCGGGAGACAACCGAGGTTGACAGGATGACAGAGGAATGAACTTCCGGTGGAGGGGTGGGAGGGCGGGTTACCGCCAGCGAGTAGATAGGGCTCTTAATTGTCGATTTTAAATATTTGAGAGACAACAATGCATAAATCGTAATTTTTAAAAGAGCAATGAATTCTAGGTGATTAGAATATAACGTAGCATGAATTTAGGGAGCTTAGAAAATGAATAAGCATGAATTTAAGACAACAACTGAATTCAACTGAATTTCGTGGAGAGAAACAAGATAAATAATAGAGGGCAAACTAAAGCGCGAAGGTATGAGATGTTTGAGGCCGTAAATAAATAAAAAATCTCTATCTTATCTGCATCTTGGAGATTTCGTCGTAGTATGTCAGCGAGATAATTTAGAATGGGTTTCTCATTTATATATAGCCAGAACCTGAAGACCTTAAGGAAAAACTACGAGAGAGAGAGAGAGAGGATGGAGGGGTAGACAGAGGCATGGCGGGAGAAAAGATCATCATCATCATCATATATATATATAAAGAGAGAGAGAGAGAGGGGGGACCAGTCAAGCAGCACATCACGCTGTAATTCTTGGGCTGAGAAATCAACACTTAAAAGCCATAATTTTAAGGAGCGATAAGAATTTTTGAATAAAGGAAAATGGGTAGGGGTGGGTAGGTACCGCCAGCGAGTAGATAGGGCTCTTAATTGTCGATTTTAAATATTTGAGAGACAACAATGCATAAATCGTAATTTTTAAAAGAGCAATGAATTCTAGGTGATTAGAATATAACATAGCATGAATTTAGGGAGCTTAGAAAATGAATAAGCATGAATTTAAGACAACAACTGAATTCAACTGAATTTCATGGAGAGAAACAAGATAAATAATAGAGGGCAAACTAAAGCGCGAAGGTATGAGATGTTTGAGGCCGTAAATAAATAAAAAATCTCTATCTTATCTGCATCTTGGAGATTTCGTCGTAGTATGTCAGCGAGATAATTTAGAATGGGTTTCTCATTTATATATAGCCAGAACCTGAAGACCTTAAGGAAAAACTACGAGAGAGAGAGAGAGGATGGAGGGGTAGACAGAGGCATGGCGGGAGAAAAGATCATCATCATCATCATATATATATATAAAGAGAGAGAGAGAGAGGGGGGGACCAGTCAAGCAGCACATATGTGCATATATATTTATAGGTGCAGGAGTGGCTGTGTGATTAAAAGCTTGCTTCCCAACCACATGGTTCCAGGTTCAGCCCCACTGCATGGCACCTTGGGCAAGTGTCTTCTATTAAATT
>NC_142940.1:29526358-29653858 GCF_046866305.1 Octopus bimaculoides
CTGTAGTATAGACCATCCAAGCCAAGTGGCTTGTAACTTGCACAACTGGTCATTACCATCTGTATTTCAGCAGCTGTTATTGGTTTTTGCAGAACCTCACATCTGCTGGGAGCTGAGGTAGGCCACCAAGATAGGAAGTAAAGTCTAATGCCCTCTCTGACTCATCATCTGCTCCAAGCTGTCAAGCAAAGTACTGCTTGGAAGTTACACACAATTGCTCTGAATTGAGTAGCACATGCTTGTCCCAATCTATCAAAGAACTTAATGTAGTTTTGTTGTTACACAATACCATTACAAGTTGGGCCTATTGGACAGCTTTTGCTCCCTCAAGTTTTAGTACATGAGCCTTAACTCTGACGTTTCACATAAAAAAAATGGCCAAGGACTGGCATAGCAACCATCATGTCTTTACTAAATGCCTATTCAAAATTGCTAACTAGTTTTTCCTCCCATCAATTTCTTATCATTAGCTCTTCATTAAAGACTATTGATTCTACTCTAATTGCCCTTTTCAGAGTACCTCACCACATATACCCCTGTCAAATACCACTTAACCAATTCACTAATCTTGTCCCTGTAACCTTTGAGCACCGTTAAGGATATGTTCAACATCCAGTAACTAGTTCCCAAGTTATGAGTCCTACCTAAGTTGACTGAGCAAACTACAAATTTGTTGTCTGTTTGAACTGTAAGCATCCTATGCTGTCCCTGTCCACTGCCTTTACAAATACTCTAACTAGATATGATCTAGATGACCCACTGCAGTTGCTCTATGTCCACCCTAGCTCATCAGGGTAATCCAGTTGGTATGTCAGAATTGAAAATTTCAGAGTAGGTTTTCAGTGCTATTGTACTCCACCCTCTCCAATGTGCTAACTCCACACAGTCCCTCTGTGCATCTAAAATACAGTTCCAATCCTTCATAAGTAGCAGAGTTTGGGATGACCTCAGGAACACTTCTTGACATCTGCAGAAATTAGGCCATCTCATCCCTGTCTGGTCACAGACAACCACTAATCCTCTCTGCTATTCATGTCCAGGATCACCAGCTTACCATTTGTGTCTAGGAAGATTATCTGTACCTTGAGATCAAAGTATTTCTGGAATAAGACTGCCACCCAGCTGCCTGATCCCAACAAACCACAAGATGAAAATATCTCTTAGCTGTTGAAATTGGCATGCATGCATGCATACCAAATATCATTGTATCACTGATGGCTACTACATCTATGCCAAGTGATCTGAAGTCACTGAGCATGTAATCTTACTTCCAAGCTAACCCTCGGCTGTGTAAATTTTATACAGCTAACACTGAGGACAACTACGTTTGTCAAAGAGAGAAAGAAAAAGGGAGAGGTCACTAACCCTTGTCCTTGAGGAGATTGGTTAATTCAGCCACCTTGTTGGTGGTGGAAGAGGTACTGTAATGCATTCCTAAGGTTCTTTTTATAGCTTTTAATCTAAAAAGGGCCAATGTTTGAAGGATATTTTCTTTTAAAATTGCTATGTGTTCATGTTAATTTGAATTATTAATTCAAATTAACGTGAACACATATAGCCTGTTGGGTTTTTTTGGTGGAGGTGCTTATATACTTGTTGGTATATGTTATTGTAGTTGATCCTGTGTTTGTTTTTGTTATAGAGCATTTTTTCTTTGTGATTGTAAATGTGAGTACTGGTTGTGTTGTTAGGATTTAGGTGGTGGTTTGTTGCTGAAGGATGGCTTAAATACAGGTATTTTTTTTTTCAATCTTGCTTTCTGACTTTTGATTTGGTTCAGGTTCTTTGAGTTTTTCTTCACCTTTGCTTTGATACATTTTTTGTGATGGTTTGTCTTGTTCCTTACACGCAAGGAGTTTTCTCAAATTTGTGTCAGAAGGAAGGAAGGGGTGGATCTGTAATTGTGTGTGATTGGATTCTCTAAGCTGTTGCACATGTAGGTGAGTGACATTCTCATCTGTTAGGCTGGTTGTTGCGGAACAGCTGTTTCCTAGTTCCTACTATGCATCTTCATCAAAGCTGTTGTTGTTGTGTTGGCTGTTTTCCACTGCAACTGTTGCTGCAGTAGTGGTGCTTTTACTGCTGTGTTTTTAATTGCTGCTGTTATTAGTGTAGCTGTTGTGGTTGTGATGTTGATGTGGGCAGAGGGCCTTTAGGTGAGTTGCTCTTGCATGCATGGCATCTAGATTTTCTGCTTTATACCATGACTTGCAGTTGTGCCTTGTTTAGCAATTCAAAAACATGGCTTGAAATCTCCAAACCAGTATTAGACCAATTGTACTTGTTATCCATGCTTTATCCATTAAGACTATTCTTTCCACCCATACTTGCACCTCCCCCCATATAGCAAACATCTATCCACTCCAACACTACATGTCACAACCTCTTTATGCACCACGCCTACCTCATTCGTCCCCCCCCCCCGACCTACAGCTTACCCAACAATATCGCTCTCTTTCTGTTTATTCCAATCTACTTCCTCTTCCATTGCTGTCTGGCACCACTTGATTACTCTTACATTCTCTTTTAAAATACAAGTAGTCATGTAGTTCCTCAAGGGCAAGAAACCTTTTCTATTCTGGCCTCTTCTCTCAAACAAAAGCTGTATATATATATATATATATATATATATATATATATATATTCAATTAGAGGTTAAAAAAGCCTCAATAAAGGATAGTAATATCCAATGAATTACTGGTTCATTGCCTAATGTTTTTTGTGTATAATAATATTCATAAAATAATAAGACTAAATATGAATCTCGGTTTATAAATATACGAAAGAAAATTTAGAAAAATGGAGATGTAGCATTAATATAATTTATTATTTGCAAAAATCCAACATATTCTTTTACAGCTGTTTCAATTTAGCCTAAAAGATCAAATTACAATAATCAAATCATTGTATTAGGCAAAATTTTATCAGGCAGGTAGAAAAGGTATACCTTTAGGTTATTAGGTGTTGTTTTCAAATCATCTCAGCAAACTCAGATGAGATGATTTGAAAACAACACCTAATAACCTAATGGTATATCTTTTCTACCCCTCTGTTGAGATTTTGTCTAACACAATGATTTAATTATTGTAATTTAATCTTTTAGTTTAAATTGAAACAGCTGTAAGAGAATATGTTGGATTTTTGCAGATAATAAATTACATTAATGCTACTTCTCCATTTTCTAAATTTTCTTTTGTATATATATGTATATCATCAACATTGTTTAACGTACGTTTTCCATGCTGGCATGGGTTGGATGGTTTGACTGAGGTCTGGAGAGCCAGTGGCTGCACCAGGCTCCAATCTGATCTAGCAGTGTTTCTACAGCTGGATGCCTTTCCTAACACCTACCACTCCAAGAGTGTAGTGGGTGCTTTTTTATGTGCCACTGGCACAGGAGCTAGTCAAGCAGGCCTGGCATGTATCACATTTGGATGGTGCTTTTTATGTACCACCAGCATGGGAGCCAGTCTGGGGATACTGGCATTGGCCACATTCAGTTGGTGCTCTTTACGTGCCACCAGTATGGGAGCCAGTCAGGCAGACCTGGCATCAACCATGTTCAGATGGTGCTTTTTACATGCCACCAGAGCAGGAGCCAGTCAGGGGGAACTGGCCACAGCTACGATATTGGTTTTACTTGATTCAACAGGTCTTCTCAAGCATATTATATCACCTGACGCATCAGGAGCATTCTTAACAGGGCCAGACATGCGTGGCTGTGACCTCACTTTAGTTTCCGGGTCTTCTCAATCACAGCATATTTCCAAAGGTCCCAGTCTCCTGTCATTGCCTCTGTGAGGCCCAATGTTTAAAGGTCATGCTTCACCACCTCATCTCATGTCTTTCTGGGTCTACCTCTTCCACAGGTTCCTTCTACAGTTAGGGAGTGGCACTTCCTCACACGGCTGTCCTCATTCATTCACAACACATGACCATACTAGTGCAGTCGCCTTTCTTGCCACATTTGATGCTTCTTAAGCCCAACTTTTCTCTCAGGGCACTTACACTCGGTCGTGTATGCACACTGACATTACACATCCAGCAGATCATACAAGCTTCATTTCTTTCAAGCCTATACATGTCCTCAGCATTCACGACCCATGTTTCACTGCCGTGTAGCATGGCAGTTTGCACATATGCATCATACAGTCTACCGTTCACCCTGAGCGAGAGGCCCTTAGTTCCCAGAAGAGGTAGGCACTCCTTGAACATTGCCCAGGCTATTCTTACTCTAGCCGCTACACTCATAGAGCAACTCCCCACTACAGACTTGGCCACCTAGGTAGCAGAAGCTATTAACAACTTTTAGTTTCTCCCTCTGGCATGTGATGGAATCTGTTTTCTGTAATCTTCAGTGTTTATTGCCCCAGTGCATCTGTCACACACAAAAACTATATATATATATATATATATATATATATATATATATATATATAAGCGAAGGAGTGGCTGTGTGGTAAGTAGCCTGCTTACCTCCGTTTTGGAGAGTGCTTCCAGTTACTGTTGCTGTCATTTTGTTCTTACTTTGGAGCAAGTAAGACATGCCTTGTTATTGTGAATTAACTGTTTGTATTCGTTGTTGTACCGTTTTTGTGGATTTACGTGTTTTTTTTATCTTTTATGTTTCCCTATCGGGAAGGTAAGGTGAAAAACCTTTTTAACTTTAATTGTGCAATTGAAACTTTCTTCAAGCCGTTGTAGGCTTTTTCTTGTGCCATGCCCCCCAAGAGGGTGGGGAGAGCAAGATTTGTTGTTATTGTGAATTAACTGTTTGTGTTCGTTGGAGTACCGATTTTATAGATTTATATGTGCTTTTGATTTTTTTACGCTTCTCTATTGAGAAGGTAAGGTGAAAAACGTTTTTGCGCAATTGAAACTTTTTTCAAGCCTTTGTAGGCTTTTTTCTTGTGCCACGCCCCCTAAAGGGGGTGGGGATTTGAGCTAATTTTTGGTGAACATTTTACAAACTTGTTTTTTTGTGTGTCTATAATTTCGACTGAGCATGTTGGTCGAAATTTTAAAAGAAAAAATTCCAAAAGAAAACTCTCTTTATAAGAGTAATGTTAATAGTAAAAAGTTTTCTGACGTTGCTGTTGTGGAAACGAAGACCATTGTTTTGAACAATGAAGATTTGGAGGAATATTTTTCTAGGATGAAGGAGGAAGATGGGGATATCAAGATAACGCCCGTATTCGATGTTGAAGAAATAGAGAAAAGAACTGTGGTCTTCAGATCCTTCTGTATGGAAGGAAGACATTTCAAACATCTTAAGGAAAATGTTGAGAAATGCCTTGCCCCTGTGTGGAATGATATTACACATATCACAAGGGGCGAGGTTTTCACAACCATTAGTCCGTTTCAAGACAGAGAAGTGGGCTCTCAAGTACTCGGTTAGCCCCTTGAAGACGAAGGAAGTGACACTTCTGCCCTCTTATAGGGGAAGACGTACTTCCCATGTGAAGGTGACAGAGATGCCACCGGAAATAGATCCTCAGGAGGTGATGGCTGCCCCGTTGTACAACAGGACAGACAAAATACAATTCCTTCAGATTTCATGCACTGCCTCCCAATACTGGACAGGGCAGAGCATTTCAGCCATCTTCCAGGGGGCACTGGAAGACATTGAAAACCTTCCAGACTGGGTACGCGTGGGTGAAAAAGTTACCCACTAAGTTCAAGCAGAGGGTAAAAAGGTTACTTGCTTCGAATGTGGAAAAAAAGGCCAAGAAAATAACTGTTACAGACACCAGTCCCCGCAACTATTCAAAACATCCTCCCCACAAAACCAAATGCTCCCACACCCCCTGTTGTGGTGCCACCCCCAAACAAAGTAATGAAAAGACCCAACCCCAACATTCACAAGCCCCCACATTAATAAAAAAAACCCACCCTCTTGATTTCTGAGGTACCCTGTGTTTCAAACATAATGTCCCAAGACGACACCATGAAGGTGTTCGAAGGGGAATTTGTGCCAATTCGCAAACGTTTACATGCACCCTCCCCACCCACATCTCCCACAAGAAAAAAAGACAATCATACACCACAGATAACAATAAAAACCTCGCTCCACCATCCTGGAAAAAACCCACAAAAGAACAATGAAGAAATAATTTTAACTGAATATGACACTAAAGATGATTATTTGGAAAGACAAATTCCACAACACCATTTGGTGAAACTTTTGCATCCAAATAATGACACACATATGAGACATGCCTGGATGGGGATAACCCTATACAGGCAGATGAAAGATAGGTATCCGAGAGGCATAAGGAGGCTCATAGACCCACCTGAACGCCTGAAGAAGGACAGAAAGGAGGGAGCCGACTCACGTTTGGTGAGGTTGGCCCCTGCATCTCCAAGTAAGGGTAAGTAGAGCCTTTGTTTTTTTTTTCCTCCGGTTTATGGCTTCACTTAACTTGGGGTGCTTAAATGTACATGATCTGAGCTCGAAGTGGAAGCAAGCTTGCCTCCTTGATGCCCTCAGATCACGTGATATACATGTGATGGTTGCTACAGCAACCAAGCTGGACAGTCTACAAACCTTCTCACCCATCCTGAATGGCCATGAGAAAATCATGTCTCCTAGCCAGACTGGAGGTCGAGGGCGTGTAGTAGTACTTGTCCAAAAAGGCTTGACTCTACAGACAAGTACAGTCTACATGGACCCTGAAGGTGGTCTGGTCGTCCTTGATATGACAATACAGTGGTAGAGCCTTCAGGCTGATCGGAATCTATGCACCCTGTGCTAGAGGATTACAAACTGATTTTTATCAGTGCCTGGAGAACTTTCTCATAACATCGAAAACATTAGTGGTGTTAGGTGACTATAACACTATCGTTGACGCACGCATCAATAGCATTGGCTCGATTGATAGGAAAACAAACTCACGTCTCATAGATCTGCTTAAGCGATTTCAGCTAGCAGATCGTTACAGACTTGACCATCCGAATGTCCTAGAGTGGACCTGGATGAATGGCAACAGAAGGTTCAAGTCTGACTTAGATAGGATAGTGAAAAGAGCTAGAAATAAAGCTAGCTTTAGTTGTCCACAGCTTGTTCCGGTATCCTACACTGACCATAGAATGGTTAAGTGTAGGCTGAATGTAGATAGAAAGGATCCAGTTACTGGAAGCTGAACAAGTCTATTTTGACTTGTGAGGCATACTGTAGCTGGATTAAGGAACTAATACAGAGGGCGTTAACCAGCTCCGTGGTTAATAACCGGTGGTGGTTCACCCTCAAAAGTGCCACTCATTTCGAGTCTGTTAGGTTTAGCCATCAGTTAAGTCTAGACAAGGCGAGAATAGAAGGGAAACTAGTTAAGGACTTAGAGGAGGCTCTGCATCCCACATTTTGGCAGCAAGAACGGCCTTGGACCGTCACCTCAAAGCAAAACATGAGGGATGTAGAGTTCGTGCCAAAGTGTGAGCATTGGGCCATAAGGGAATTAATGTTGCTGGATGGGCCCATATGGTAGAAACCAAGCATGGCAATGATGCCACAATTAGGTCTCTGACTGATAACAGTGGGAGTTCAGTTGAAGGATGGAACGAGATGTGTGAGGTGCTTTACAAGCACTTTGCTGATCAGAAAGGACCCGAGCAAGGGGGACGAGATTAGTAACTTCCGGCCCATAACTCTGCTAAATACAGAGTTAAAGATTTTGGCCAAGGTGTTAGCAAAAAGGTTGGTGCAGGTCATGGAAGACTTGTAGGGAGGGTGCAAGCTTGCACCATCCCAGGCAGGTCAATCCACGACAATCTCCATCTTCTACGCTACACTTTAGAGAGGGCAGGGAACCTTTCTGGCGCAGGAGGGGCACTGGTATATTTAGACCAGTCTAAAATGTTTGATAGAGTCGACCATCGGTACTTGGCGGCAGTCCTTGAGAAGGCTGACCTGGGCCCGACCTTCCATGGTTGGATTGCTGCTTTGTACAGCAACATTGAGTCTGCAGTCAAAGTGAATGGATACTTCTCGAAACTATTCTCTGCTTTTGTATGTACTGGCTCTTGAGCCATTGCTGTGGAAGTTGGAAGCACTAGGGGGCACACCAAATGATCTGTGGTGTGGAGGTGGAGCTACGGTGTATGCAGATGATATTCCAATCATCATAGCAGATGAGAGCCAACTTCCAGCGGTGGAAGAGGCCATCAAAAGTTACGAGGTGGTGGCAGAAGCAAAGGTTAACAAGGACAAGTCGGTTGGTTTGCAACTCGGCACCTGGAGAGGCAAGCAGATGACGTCCAATAACTCCGTAGGGCGTTGGACGGAAGGTCCTGTTAAGCTGCTTGGGGTCTGGTTTGGACCAGACCTCCAGATAGAGAAAAATTAGAGTGAGGTAGCCAGTAAGATCACTGCTCTAACCCAAACCTGGTCTGGGTGGGTGTTATCCTTGCTAGGGAAGGCAGAGGTGGTGCAGATGTTTATAGCATCTGTTATCACCTACCTTCTGACCATGGTGCCTTGCCCTGATTTGTGGCTGAACAAGTTGGAGAGTATCTTTTTCTGCTTTCTGTGGAAAGGAGGAAAGCCTCTTGTGAAGCTCTCTGTCTGCTGCCAGAAGCCACTAAAGGGTGGGCTAGGGATGCCTTGGCTGAGGATGCAAAAATTCGCGTTAAGGCTGAGACACCTCTGGCTTTACCTGGATGGAGAACAGGTGTGGTCACTGCACATCCGGTTCTACCTTAACATCCTTAATAGACATTGGTACATGGATCAAACAGAGACTTAGGCTGGGGGATTAGCAATTGGAGTGCCATCAGGCACTTCAGCTACTCTCTTGGGCAGGCAATGCCAGCAACAGAAGTTTCACTATGTATTTTTATAGCGGGTTAGTGGGATTCATGTCTGAAGACGCCTTGGTAGAGATCCTGGGCTATGATGAAAATCAGTTGATCAACCTGTTCAGAAGAATGTTCGGGCTGGGGTATCTGGATAATTACCAGAAATCCCTTGCTTGGCAGTGCTTCCTGTGGCATTACCGGTTCGTGATAAGCTGTCAAGGCATGGAAGTGCCATCTCGCTGACATGTCCGAGGTGCAGGCAGGACAGGGAGACCGTCTTGCACACATTCATGGAATGTCCGGAACTGAAAGTTTTCACAGAACAACTGTTGTCATCGATGGGAAGAGTACAGCTATCAGCTGAGTCCATCATTGAGATTGTGCTGCCTTCTTCCCTTAGTAGGAAAAGGAAGGCCTGTTTTTGCTGCATGGTAGCCATTTTAAAAGAAATGGCATGGAAGACACGTGTGAAAGGGATTGTGACGGGTACATTTGTATCCGGCCAAGGGTTGGTCAACTTTTTTAGTTACCACCTCAGCAGCAAGATCAGGCTAGAGAAGAGGTACCTGTCATGTGTGAAATTCGAGAAGAGATGGAAGCTTGTGGTAAGAAAGCTGGGAGTGATTGGCACCAAGTAAGTGGAGCCCTGGAAGAAAAGCAAAGGCCCTACCCTGATGTTGGACGCCTTTCCTTCGGTGTCACATTGCATAATGCAATTTATTTTATTTTATTTTTTAATTTTTCATATTTTTAATCGATTTATAATAACGCTTTAAGCTACTTCACCATGCTATGTTTGTCTGTCTTTGTTTGTCCCTCTGTATTATGCCTGCAAGGCAAATTTATTGAAATAAAGTAGCTTGCTTACCAACCACATGGTCCCAGGTTCAGTCCCACAGCATGGCACCTTGGGCAAGTGTCTTCTACTATAGCCTTGGGCTGACCAAAGCCTTGTGAGTGGATTTGGTAGACGAAAACTGAAAGAAGCCTGTTGTATATATATATGTGTGTATGTGTGTGTGCGTATGTGTATATGTTTGTCTCCCCAAGGGTGTATTTACAGGTGTTTACACTGGAAAAAACACACTTTCAGCTATTTCAAATATCTGCCCCCTTACCTCATAATATCTGCAACTCTCACTTTATTCTTTTCACCCCATACATCCCATTCTTTCCTTTATCCTTTTTATCCATTTGTCATTCACCTTCTATTTGTTTATATCTCCATTACTCCTTTAATTCTCTTTCTCTCTTCTTTCTCTTCTCTCATCTTATGACATCAAATTTCTTGACAGTATCTTAAAATTACTAGCATTCCCTAGTTTTTCATATATTATATATATTATAGTTTCTTACATCTGTAAAAATGGCTTATTAAGAGCACTGTTGTTTATAATCTCCTCCCTGATGAGATTGATAAATTATTTCACATTATTCTTCCTCTTGGATTTATTTTAATGTATCAATCGAAACATATGTTGGTGATATGGTGATATAAATGATTTGAATAACATCTTGTGTGTTTGTCTCCATTTTCCATTACTCTTATGTTCTCCAAAACACATCTCACTTCTCCTTGGAATTATCCCCCATGCAAGTGTGGTTATTAATTTCTTATGCACTTATGTGACATTTGGCTACCCTGATAACTGTTCCTCTGGATCTTTCTTTATAAATTAAAACATATATATATATGTGTGTGTGTGTGTGTGTGTGTGTGTGTGTGTGAAGTCACTAGTATATGGAGGTTAGGAGTCATGTGGGGGCAGATGGTAGCCCTAGACTAGAATACCCACCACATGGCAAGCTGTCAAGCCTTCAGCCTCATTTCTGTTATCCTGCTTGACCTTACACAGGGTGTCCCAGTATTAACAATCCATTTCAATGAAATCAGGTAAATTAATTAAAGAAACCTGACAGAATATTATATTTATTTCTTAATTATGATACGGCAGCAATCTCGCTCCCGTTCCAGTGGCACGTAAAAAGCACCATTTGAGTGCGTTCGTTTCCAGCTTCGCCTTACTGGCACTTGTGCCAGTGGCATGTGAACAAATCATTGGACTGACTCCTGTGCAAGTGGCACATAAAAAACATCATTTGAGTGTGGCCATTGCCAGTACCGTAAAAAGCACCCACTACACTCTCGGAGTGGTTGGCATTAGGAAGGGCATCCAGCTGTAGAAACTCTGCCAGATCAGATTGGAGTCTGGTGTAGCCATCCGCTTCGCCAGTCCCCAGTCAAATCGTCCAACCCATGCTAGCATGGAAAGCAGATGTTAAATGATGATGATGATATCTATATATGTGTGTGTATGTATATATATATATATATATATATATATATATATATATATATATATATATATATATATATATATATAAAGAAAGAGAGAGAGAGAGTTTATGAGAGGTAATGGTGTCAATAAGACCCAAAGATGCCAGGTAATGCTGAGTAAGTGCTATGGACAGACTATAGTTAAGCTCTAGGTTTGGTGATTATGCGAATGAGGAGTCCAATGTAGATCATATATCAGCATGTGTATATATAAAAAAAATTTCAGAATGAGATAAAAAAAACCAAGGCTGTGAAAGATTTTAGAACATTTATAAATAGAAGATTTTACAGCTGTTTCCAGGATATTTTATATATCCCTTCATCGAAAACGGTGTGAGAAAATGGTTAAGCAATAGTTATTTTAGATATCTTACATTACAAAAAGGCTAAATGTGTCTGTACATTCAGTATGTTAGTCAGCATGTTACTTCAGTGTTCAATCCTTTTTTCTCTCACATACTCACTCTTTCTCTCTCTCTTATTATTACTCCCACTGTCACCATCAACACCACTAGTTTTAATAAAAACATCATCAACTCTCCCTAAATTACTTTGTCTCTCTTTCTCTCTCTCTCTTTCTCTCTCTCTCTTTTTCACTTTCTCTCTCTCTCAGTCTTTGCCACTGCCCTCACCGTCTCTATGCCTACTGTTACTCTCATGGGTGAGTTTATGAGATTGTGAAAGTAGAAGGAGGGGATACCAGGAAGAGACATATTGTATGCAACAGGGACACCAGGAAGAGTCATATTGTATGCAACAAGAATATATTGTATGCAGAGGGAAGGGGGAAAAGTGTTGGGAAGATATGTGCAGGGAGGGAATCCAGTCAGAGAAACCATAGCAGAGTTTGGTGCAGTCGTCTGACTTGCCAGTTCCTGTCAAACTCTCCAGCCCATTGCTAGCATGGAAGATGGACATTAAATGATGATGATGATGATGATGATGACGATGGCACACATTTACAGATATGCACACATGTAAATATATACAAAAACCATTTGCATACATGCCTCTCCACTGTTAAGAAAAAAAAAATCGGTTGTCTTTAGTTACAGCCCTTAAATGACTTTATTTAAATTTGATTAAATGTCCATTTTACATGCTAGCATGGGTTGGACGGTTTGACTGAGGACTGGCAAGCCAGTAGGCTCTACCAGATTCCAATCTGATCTGGCAAAGTTTCTACAGCTAGATGCCCTTCCTAAAACCAACCACTCTGAGAGTGTAGTGAGTGTTTTCAACATGCTACTGGCATGGAAGCTAGTCAGAGGGCATTGGTATTGACCACGTTCACACGGTGCTTTTTACATGCCGCCAGCACGGGGAGCCAGTCAGGCAGCACTAGCATCAACTCACATTCGAATGGTGCTTATTACATGTCAGGTGGCACTGGCCATGACTATGATTTTGATTTCACTTGATTCAACAGATCTTCTCAAGCACATCATATTGCCCGACGCTTCAAGGGTACTGTTAAATAGGCTGGTTATGCAACACTGGCATTGGCCATGGCTGCGATCTCACTTTTGCTTTCCGGGTCTTCTCTAATTTTAAAATCTTGAGTAGTTTTGTGCTGCAGAACCTAAAATAAAGTGAAATGGAACAATATATGGCTACTCCATTATTAATAAAAAATAAAAAAACATGAAAAATATGTATCCTCTCTCCACTTTTCACTATCCAATAAGAATTTTCAACACAAAATGAGAAAAAAACAAACTTGGAACCAATTCTCTCCCTTTACACACACACACACACACACACACACACACATACACACACACACACACACACACAAACACACTCTCTCTCTCTCTCTCTCTCTCTTATTCACTGCCATTATGTAGCAGCCTCCAGATAACAGAACACATACATGTATATAATTTCATATTTATCCATGCATATACTCACACAAACAGACAGACATATATGCATGTTAACATATATAAAGTCTCATATGAAAATTTAAAAATTATTAGTTTCCCACTATAATTTTTAAATATCTCAATATTTTATGGTCACAGCTCATCAATAATTTGTTTCTGTTATTTCATAAGCTAGTTTTTACTAGTAATATTTCTAGGGCTACATATGAATCGGCATTCACATCTTTCAACCCGTATGGTTTCGCAGGGTTTAAAAATGTCCCAATCAAGCTTAAAATTGATATTCTTGGATTTACAATTCCATATACATTCTGAACAGAATATTGTGTACTTTAATTTATGATTAGAAAATAAGTGTTTATGTGATGGGTATCATCATCATCATCATTTAACATCCATTGTCTATGCTGGTATGGGTTTGATGGTTTGACCAGGGCTGGTAAGCTAAGGGACTGCACCAGATTCTAGTTTGATTTGGCATAGTTTCTATGGCTGGATGCTCTTCCTAACACTAACCACTCTGAGAGGGTAATGGATGCTTTAATGAGCCACCAGTATGGGTGCTACTTATGTGACACCAGCACTGGCCACATTGCTTCCATGAGATCCATCACTCGAATGGTGCTATTTACATGCTACTGGCACAGGTGCCAGTTACATGACACCGGCATCAGCCACATTGCTTCCATGAGGCCCAATGCTCAAATGGTGTTTTTTACACGTCACCGGCACGTGTGTCAGTTACATGATGCCAGCATCAGCCATGACTACGATCTCACTTGGCTTGATGGGTCTTCTCAAGCATAGCATATTACCAAAGGTCTTGGTCATTAGTCATTTTCTCCATGAGGCCCAATGTTTGAAGATCATGCATCACCATCTCGTCCCATGTCTTCCTGGGTCTACCTCTACCACAGGTTCCCTCCACAGTTAGAGAGTGACACTTCTTTACAGAGCTGTCCTTGTCCATACACATCACATGACCATACCAATGCATTCACCTCTCTTACACACCACACCTGATGCCTCTTATGCCCAACTTTTCTCTCAAGACAGTCACACTCTGTCATACATGCACACTGACATTGCACATCTAGTGAAGCATACTATCTTTATTTCTTTCAAGCTTATGCATGTCCTCAGTGGCCACAGCCCATGTTTTATTGCCGTGTGGCATAGCTGTTCGCACATAGGCATCATTCAGTCTGCCTTTGACTCTGAGAGAGAGGCTCTTTATTGCCAACAGAGGTAGGAGCTCTCTAAACTTTGCCCAGCCTATTCTTATTCTTGCAGCTATATTCTTGGAGCATCCACCTCTGCTACTGACTTGGTCACCTAAATAACAAAAGCTATCAACTACCTCTAGCTTATCCCTCTGGCAGTTGATAAAGTCTATTTTCTGTACGTTTTCAATGTTTATTGTGCCTGTGCACCTTCCACACACAAAAATTATTTCCCCAGTTAATCTTCCTCTGATATTGATGCACCTCTTGTGTATCCATAGCTTGCACCAGGTACATCTTATGGAGTTCCTACCTATGCCTTTTCTACAGATTGAGCAGGGCTGTCTACGTGAAGGGATTTGTGATTTATCTGCTTTCCTACTTACTAAACTCTAAGAAATTAATGAAAAGCAATTAATGTTTTTTGAGTAGTAAGAATGACACTAATTCATCTGTTTAAATGTATAATTTTAGGAGTAAAAATTAGGGCTTTGTTTAACCTTTAAACATTCAAATTGGTGAATCTGGCTGTAACTGGCCATAACAAGCTACTTTATGAAGTTACTAAAATAATAAACAAATCATATTATTGAATTCTCATAGCTAATGTGAAATAAAGCCTTTCCTGCCTAAACATGAGTATAAATACCATGAGATTTTTGAGACAACATTTTTTTTAGTTCTTTTCAATGTTCAAAGTGAAGTGTCTTTATTAGTATTTACCAATATAGCATCAGTAAGTAGTGATTATGGATGTGAAGGTTTTACACTTGATGATATACAAAACGTAGAAGAGAACAACAGTGATTCATTTTTGGATGAATCTGATATACGTTTATGAATTTTCGTCAGATGAGGAAGAATATTTTGATAGTGAAAATTAAGAAAACATTCAGGACATCATTCAAAACATTATAGCAACATGTCAAAAATTACATCACTAATTACAATTCCAGATTTCACAGAAAAGACTGGTCCATAACACAATTTACCTTCTGATAGTCAACTCTTGGATTATCTTTCAAAACTATCACAGAGGAAACAAACAGATATGTCCAATGGATCATTTCTACTCATGGAAGACCCAATCAACTATGGCAGCCATAGTGGATTGTAGAATGTGTTGAATAAAATCATAATTAACTGATCCTCCTGTATTTTCTTTTATCTAAAGCCAGGAACTTTTCAGCATCCCCTCATAGATAGGTAAACAAACAGACACAGAAAGACAGACAGACACATATACACATACTTACATACATATATATATAGACTTAACATGATGCATAAAAAATTCAGAAACTGTTATGGCTTCCCATTATAGTTTTTAAATGTTAATATTTCGTGGTTGTAATTCACCAATGGTTTGTTTCTCTTATTTAATAAGTGAAATTTTTGTCAGTAATATTTCAACTGCAATGTATGAACATAATTGGCACTCATGTCTTTCAATTCTATATTATTCTGCAGAGATTAAAATCAAAACGTGTCAAAGGTCCTTCCCAATCATAAAACAGATTTCTCAGATTCTGTGGTGTATATATTCTCCTATTAGACAGGATACCAGTCCATCGCATGATTACTCAATTTTACCAGCTGAGTGGACTGGAACAACATAAAATGAAGTGTTTTGCTCAAGAACATAATGCATCACTTAGTCTAGGAATTGCAATTACAATTTTACAATCACAAGTGTAAAACCCTAATCACTAAGCATTCAACTCTATAGGGCTTAAATACCCCAGTCAATTTTTTAAATGATATCTTTGGATTAAGATTCCATATGCATTCCAAAAGAGATGCTGAGCGTTTTAATTTAAAATAAGCTGCTGCCTCCAAGAAGTAAGGTGGAGAAGAGGTTCCGCTAGGTTCCTCACAGACAAAGAACACAGGTACAAGATTTTCTGGGCAGGAAACATAGATGGGGGTCAGGGGCGTGGGTATACTTCTTGCAGAGAAATGGGTGGATAAGGTAATCGAGGTAGTTAGAGTGTGCGATAGAATACTTAAGATTAGATTAGTCCTCCAATATAAGTTAGCAATCATTATCTCGACCTATGCCCCTTAGTCCGGGCTACCTGACGGACAGAAAGACCAATTTTATGACACCCTCCTGCAGACTACCTCATCGATGAATGACAGGGACCTTCTCTTTGTGACTGGTGACTTCAATGGTCATGTTGGACAACATTCTGGGGGCTTCTATGGCGTACATGGAGGCTATGGCTTTGGTTCCCGCAATGAGGAGGGAACCAGGCTGCTGGAGTTCTGTGATGCAAATGACCTTATGGTCTGCAATACTAACTACAGGAAACCTGCCAGTCACCTACCGTTCTGGCAGGCACACTAGCCAAATTGACTACATCCTCGCCAGGAAAAGGGAAAGATGGCTGCTTATAAATGCCAAAACATTCCCAGGCGAAGAATGTACCCCACAACATAGACTGGTAGTTAGTGACTTCAGGATCAGGGCTAAGTGGCTGCCCAGAAGACGACCAGCTTGGAGGAGAAGGGTCTGGAAGCTCAAAGATCCTGCAAATGGTCAGAGATTTAGAGGCCTATTACTCGAAGCCTTTGACGAAATAGAGGGGGATGTAGCTTCACACAATGTAGAGGACAACTGGACATTTCTATGAGACAACCTGCTGAGGGCCACCGACCAGATCTGTGGATGGTGCATGGTCCCCTCTCGACCCAAAATAACGTGGTGGTGGAACAAGGAGCTAGACAGGGCTATTAGAAAAAAGAAACAGGCTTGGAAAGACTGGAAAAACAGTGGTAGCAGGGAACTGTATCAGACAGCCAGAAGGGAAGCTAGGCGACAAGTTTATTTAGCCAGAGGGGAAGCAAATAAGAAAAAGTTTGCCAATGTTCTGCGCTGTGAGGACCAAAGACTCGAGGTATTTCGTGTTGCAAGACAGTGAGAGAGAATCGTGATGTCGTGGGAGAGAAATGTGTTCGCATAGATGATGGTACGCTTGCACTAAATGAAGCTGCAAAGAAAGAGGTTTGGAGATGCCACTACGAAAGATTGCTCAATAAAGAGAATGAATGGGAGAAAGAGAGTCTGCCGAATGTCGACCCAACAGAGGGACCAGCTATCCGAGTTGACAATACCATGGTAGATAAAGCAATTAAGAGTATGAAGACAGGGAAGGCCCCCGGCCCATCAGGAATCACTGCAGAGATGCTCAAAATATCTGGCAGTGTCGGCTATAGCCTAGTCACTCATATTGTTAACCAGGTGATACATGAAGGAGTCATACCCAATGACAAGTGTAGCAGCACCATAGTCAACTGCTACAAAGGTAAAGGTGACGCTTTAGATACAAATAATTACAGAGGTATCACTAATTGCTGAGTCACTATCAGAACTAGAGGAGAAGTTTCAGGTGTGGAAGCAAGGACTAGAATCGAAGGGCATTAGAGTCAACCTAGCTAAAACCAAAGTCCTAATACTCTTCAGGTAGATGGCCCTGCTCGATCTGTAGAAAAGGCGTAGGTAGAAACTCTATAAGATGCACCCAGTGCAAGCTATGGACACATAAGAGGTGCAGCAATATCAAAGGAAGGTTAACTAGGAAGTTAGTTTTCGTTTGTAGCAGATGTTCAGGAGCTATAAACACTGTGAATGTGCAAACAACTTCTGCCACATTCCAGGGAGAAAAACTATAAGTGGTTGATAGCTTCCGCTATCTTGGTGACCAAATTAGTAGTGGGGGTGGGTGCGCTGAAAGCGTAGCTGCTAGAATAAGAATAGTCTGGGCAAAGTTCAGAGAGCTTTTACCTCTGCTGGCGACAAAGGGTCTCTCTCTCAGAGTAAAAGGCAGACTGTATGACACGTGTACGAACAGCCATGCTTCATGGCAGTGAAACATGGGCCGTGACTGCTGAGGACATGTGTAGGCTCGCAAGGAATGAAGCCAGTATGCTCCAATGGATGTGTAATGTCAGTGTGCATACTAGACAGAGTGTTAATACCTTGAGAGAAAAGTTGAACTTACAAAGCATCAGTAGTGGTGTGCAAGAAAGACAATTGCGTTGGTATGGTCATGTAGCGAGAATGGATGAGGATAGCTGTGTGAAAAAGTGCCACACCCTAGCAG
Source organism: Octopus bimaculoides (assembly GCF_046866305.1). Lineage (NCBI taxonomy): Eukaryota > Metazoa > Mollusca > Cephalopoda > Octopoda > Octopodidae > Octopus > Octopus bimaculoides. The sequence continues at coordinate 29,544,705 of NC_142940.1, forward strand.
TTGAGGGAACCTGTGGAAGAGGTAGGCCCAGGAAGACCTGGGATGATGTGGTGAGGCACGACCTTCGAACATTGGGCCTCACCAAGGCGATGACTTCTGACCGAGACCTTTGGAAATATGCTGTGCGTAACAAGACCCGGCAAACCAAGTGAGACCTAAATCGAAGGCCTCAGGCAGCCCACTTATACATACCTTCCTTCATTGGACACTAAACTCCGCTTGCGAAGACCTGTTGAAGCAAGTGAAATCGAAATCGAATTAAATTCGATGACTGGCACCCATGCCAACGTCGTCTCCTTCATTGGAAACAAAACTTGGCTTGCGAAGACCTGTTGGGGCAAGCGAAAGTGAAATCGTCAATGGCACCTGTGCCCAGCATCGCCTTCCTGGCACTTGTGCTGGATGGCACGAATAAAGACATTCGAGCGAGATCGTTGCCAGTGCCGCCGAACTGGCTCCTGTGCAGGTGGCACATAAAATACACCATTTTGAACATGGCCGTTGCCAGTACCACCTGACTGGCCTTCGTGCCGGTGGCATGTAAAAGCACCCACTACACTCTCGGAGTGGTTGGCGTTAGGAAGGGCATCCAGCTGTAGAAACTCTGCCAAATCAGATTGGAGCCTGGTGTAGCCATCTGGTTCACCAGTCCTCAGTCAAATCGTCCAACCCATGCTAGCATGGAAAGTGGACATTAAACGACGACGACGATGATGATGATGACTAATGCAGATCATTTTGGGTAGTGATACTTCATCTAATTACATTTTGACTAAGGCAATATCCGTTAAGTGGACATTAATTAGTACATCTAAAATTAGTTATTTTCATCAGTATTATTTTTAATTTTAAGTTTGTATAACTATATGTATGTTCCAATATGTAGGCAATAATTTTAGCTTTTTACCTAGGTAGCTCAAATTTTGCATAGTGGCAGATACCAAATAAGAAATTGGTGCACATATGTACTTGAGGAACTTGGTTGACAGCCTTAGTAAACAAGTATCCTCGATATCTTCTGATGAAGATGCCTTTATGAGGGCAGCTGGATATTATGATGTGCTAAGAAATAGTGAGTCCTCTGATAAAATTAACTACATAAAAGCACTGAGAACACACAGCATAAAAATAAGATTAGGAAAAGGAATATTTTATGCTGCAACTCAGTATTTAATCAAACAATAAAAATATATATGTCTAGCAATTCCTTTATCAAATAGACTACCATTTCCTGCCAGGACGTAAGTATAAAGTAAGATATTAAATAGGAATGATGTTAAGGTTGGTTATTCAGCTTTTGGTTCTTATAATGCTACAAAGCTGAATGAAAAAAAACAAAAAAACGATGCAAACAGCTGGCTAACATGCAACTTCAGAATTTATGAGAACTGCCTACTTGATGGTAATTGTTTGGCTAAGCTGATAATATATAGAACTAAAGTAGAAACAAATAACAGACATGAACCTAAATATATATATTGGGGCAACTGAATTGATATTTATAAATCAATTCTATATACCCAAACAATCATTTTTCAGCATTATCATCTTGTTGAAATTTATATGATTCTTATGTGAGACAAGTTCTCATGAATTCAAAATTATCTGATCAATTTAGATAAGGCGCAACTATAAAGAAATGTAGTATGTCTTTTGTTTCAAGGCAGTAATAGTTTGAACAAAAGAACAAAATTGTATGCATACCTTGTATGCACAGAACAAAGTAAGTACCAGCTTCCTTCAATTTTATCCTGGTTCAGGAAATAAAAACATTAGATTCAAAATGTTTAAACACACACACATACATTGTTTTTAGAATATTGCTTAAACAGCAAAGTGATGTCATGAAGATAATTCTGAGAGTGACTTTCCTTGTATAAGGATTAAAACATTTGAAGTATTCTTATGAGGGCTAGAAATGAAATGAAATGAAAAATGTGAGCTTGAGATAAGTGTTTTTGCACATGTAGGACAATTTAAAAAAAAAAAGATAAGCATTTTCCCTATAACTTTCATATAACATTTCAGAACATATTTAAACAACAGATAATTGAAAAATAACAAACTCAGATTATCAGCTGAATGATTGGAAACATACACATCAGAGTACTGGAATTATGCACCCTTCTGTTATAATATATCAAAGAATATTCTATATTTACATATTGAGTTCTATAATTTATTACTTCTCAGTGAATCAAAAGAAATTCACATAGTCATCTTCCACACACACAAGCATGCACATATTCATATTCATGAAACATAACCTAATGAACATATTTAAAACTCTCAGACATGCACTTTTTAACCATTCATTAGTGGTAATGAAAACCAATTGGTGAAAGTTGTACCAAGAACAGTTATCTCAATAATAATAACTATTTCAACTAGTACTTATTTTATTGACTCTGAAAGGATGAAAGGCAAAGTCAATCTTGGTGGAATTTGAATATCTCAATAATAATAATAACAGTATATTGTTGCTACTTGTATCTTCTTCTGACTGTTTAATTAAATAATTTATAAATAAATTCATAAATAGCATATTCATTGCACATATTTGATCCCCTTTTGTATAACCAGTTGCCCCATTCCTTGGACCCACTTTCTTTTAACAGCCACCCTTGCTTTAACTATCATTCCTTTCCATTTTATCCTCCATCAATCACCCTTTTCTGTCCCACTAGTTATCTCTCCCTAAGCTACATCTTTTAACTGCCATATATCTTTAACACCCTCTCTAATCTGCTACTGACAGATTCCATGCCCACCCCACCAGTATTTGTCTTCCACTCACTATATCTCCTCTATGTAACTTTGCTCCCTATCTCTGTCATTGTATGTCTTCCTGCACATTATCTCCCTATTTCTCATCTATCTACAGGTTTATTACACCCTATCTGTACTACCACTTACCACCTATTCTTTTCTGGGTCACTCCTATTCCCCACCACCATGCACACTGATAATTACCATCCACCACACAACTACCTTTGTTCGACATTTATTACATTTACCTTTATCCCAATCTTTAACCATCTGTCACTCTCCTGTCACTCTCACAAACTTAGCCACCACCCTTCCTGATCCTTTGTTCACATTTTCTCTCATACTAACCTTCTTGTGCTTTGAGAATATTCCAGATTCCTCATCATCATCATTTTTATCCCTCTTTCTAGCTACTTCCATCTACCCTAATATAATGTGGGGTAGCCATGCTATCTCCTCTGTAGCAAGACACCAGTTTCTGTTTTCTTGTCATACAGTAGCTTCTCAACACCTTCTATAAAGTCACCTCCCATTCTACTGCATTCCCATTCAGGGGTGGGGGTCTTCTTTCTTGTCTTGCAAGATTCTTCATGACCTTACAAGTGCTAATTCTATGAAAAAGTACCTAGTACACTTTGGTTTGTCTACAAGGTGATTAGCATTAAAAAGGATATCCAACCTTAGAAAGAATGCCAAAGCAGACATTGGAGCTCAATGAGCCTCTTGGTTTGTTGGATCCTGCTGAACTGTTGAACCCATGCAAGCATCAAAGATAGCCATTAAATGATGATGATGATGATAATGGAAATCCATACCATCCTTAATCTGAGTTCAAATTCCACTCAGGCATTCCATTACATTTGACTATTTTTTCTGGGATTGTATTGATAAAATAAATATCAGTAATATACTTGGGTTAATTCTTAGATAACCTTCTCCTAAAAATGCTGCCCCTGTACCCAGTCTATCGAGACTAGTATCATCATCATCACCATTATTATTGGTAGTGGTGGTGGTGGTGGTAGTGTTAATAGTAATTCAAGTCTCTACCATATCTCTTGATGCATTTTAATTGCTGTTGTCATTTAGCTCGAAGTTAACCCAGATGAAAAACACCTATGATTAAAGACATTCCAGTTATAACCATTTTGTCTTATTTCCTATATGCAGGAAGCTCAAGGTCACACTATTCAATGTCTCTTTTTCTATGGTAGTGGATTGTAATTTGAAGGAGATATGACTGCTATTTCTAGCGTATAGAACGTCCACATAGAGGTTTCTTTATTTTTTCCCCTTTTAAAGATCTAAGAAAAATTAAGAGTACATCTATGTTCCCTAATGTAAGTCTTTTAGGAGTGTAGGATTGACTTTGCACTACACCAGTTTTTGTCATCCATTTGTTGTATAGAATATGTGTAATGTGAATCGTGTTATTTTTTGTGAAGTGGAGATTGTGTTTAATGAGTACAATGTGAATTGTGTTACATTTTGTGGCTGGCTGATGATTTTGCTGTGTGGAATGTATTATTCTTATTAGGTGGCACATGTATAGAATATGAGTTGTTGGTGAAGTGTAGGATGTTTTATACTATCAGATGTTGGAAGTATGCTGTTTGATTGGGTAGTGATGGTGTAGAATTATGTCTTTCTGTTGTTGGCACTCCGTCGCTTACGACGTCGAGGATTCCAGTTGATCCGATCAACGGAACAGCCTGCTCGTGAAATTAACGTGCAAGTGGCTGAGCAATCCACAGACACGTGTACCCTTAACGTAGTTCTCAGAGATATTCAGGGTGACACAGTGTGACAAGGCTAACCCTTTGAATTACAGGCACAACAGAAACAAGAAGTAAGAGTGAGAGAAAGTTGTGGTGAAAGAGTACAGCAGGGTTCACCACCATCCCCCGCCGGAGCCTCGTGGAGCTTTAGGTGTTTTCGCTCAATAAACACTCACAGCGCCCGGTCTGGGAATCGAAACCGCGATCCTATGACCGCGAGTCCGCTGCCCTAACCACTGGGCCATTGCACCTCCACTTGTCTTTCTGTATGTAGGTGATATGTAGCAGTTATTATTATTATTATTCTGCAGCAAGCTAGCAGAATCGTTAGCACGCCAGGCAAAATGCTTAACAGTATTTTGTCAGGATTCGTGTTCTGAGTTCAAATTCCGCCAAGGTTGACTTGGCCTTTCATCCTTTCAGGGTCAATACAATGAGTACCAGTGAAACACTGGGATCAATGTAATTGACTAATCCCCTCCCCCAAATTTCAGGTCTTGTGCCTTCAACAGAAATTATTATTATTATTATTGTTAAGGTAGCAAACTGGGAGAACTGTTAGTATACCAAGCAAAATGCTTGGCAGTATTTCCAATTCTGTGATGATCAACTTTGCCTTTTAGGTTAGTAAAATAAATACTAGTCAAGTACTGGAGGGTGATGTAATCAACTTTCCCCTCCTCTTAAAAACTGCTATCGCAATGTCAAAATTTGAAACCATTATTATTGTTACTGTTGTTGCTGTTGCTGAAACAATAGAGTTGCGAATTATATAGCAGAAATAGTTGAATTGTTTTAAGATCTTTCACTTTTGTTCATTTACCTACATCCTCTGAGTTCAAATCCCACTTCTAAGATCATCTTTTCTTTTCAATCCTTTGACTTTGATAAAACAAATACCAATCATGTAGTTGTGGGCAGTTGAATTGATTATACACCTTTACCAGGAAGTTCATACATAGTGACTTGATCTACCAGAAATAGCAACCAAATCTCCCACAAACCACACCCTACTATAGTGTAAAAGTAAAGAACACTTTGGGTAATATAGTTTTAAATACTATTAAAAAGACAGGATGGTCATGGCTGGAATGGTCATACTCAATTAGAATGGAATAAGCAATATATAACAACACGCAAAAAATATTTAAAACTAAAACAAACAAACCCACAAAATTGATCTTTTATGAGTGCAGACCCCCATTCCACTCACCATCACAATCACCCAAAACCACTACTACTGGGAAGCAATCTATGTAAATGTGAAGAATTTGAACTGCTTACCCCAACCGTTGATGACCGTTTTCTAAACATAATGCCATTTAAAAGAATTTATACCAATTTTTGACCATCACAACAACTTGGTATCCAATTCCTCATTGAAACCATATAAAACTACTGCTCTTTGTAGCAATGTAGTTTTTCCCACTGCACCCCGCCCTTCACACACACACACACACACAACATCTTTCTCTCTCTTGCTCTTACTATTTCCAAATGTGTGTGATGCGTGTGAGTTTAAAATCTGCGATTAAAGAGAGATGGTAGAAAGAGTGAGGGGGAAGAGAGAGAAAGAAACTGTGTGTGTGTGAATGTGAGCATGTATGTGTGTATGTATTTTATATGACTTCAGTGTTCATGTATTTGCAACTCCCTATCAAAATTCGCAATATATTTTACAGTATAGATATATCTATAACTGTAAATATGTGCAGGAGTATTTGCATTTGTGCATGTATATGTCTGTATATGCATATAGATATTTTTGGTGTAATGTATACATATCAACATGTGTATATGTACACACACACACATGTGTGAGTGCATATATATATATATATATATATATATATATATATATATATATATATGTATATATATATATCATCATCATCATTTAACATCCATTTTCCATGCTACACACACAAATAAATCTGTGTATATTTACTTCAATGTGTGTGTGTGTGTGTGTGTTTATATGAATATTTAAGGTTATATGTATATATGTGTGTAAAGAAGTATCTACAGAAACAAACAAGTGATTATGGCATGAGGAGGAGAGTCTAGATGAGGAAAGGAGAGAGTGTGTGTGTGTAAACATGTGCATGTGTGAGTTCATGTAAGCATGTTTGCATATGTTTATGTGTGCACATGATTGGGCATGTGTGTATGTGTGTTTGTATTTGTATGTGTGAGACTGTGTATAACCATGTTTGTACATGCATCCACTTATGTGTATTCATGCATCTTAGTATATATGATCACTTTTGTGTGTGAACATATATGTATATAGTTTTAATGAGTGTGTGTGTGTGTGTGTGTGTGTGTGAGGTTTAAGCTGAAATGAGAGAGAAACAAGAAGAGGAGGTTAATGTAGTGCATGTGAGTCAAGGAGAGGGGGAGAGGAAATTGTGGTGAGAGGTGAAAATGTTCTGATATGGGAAAATGGTAGGGGAAGGTGATGGACCCATAAAAGCTGTGGTCTGCTTTCTAAAGATAACACTAACAAGAACACCATCCTGCATGACCCTCCTCTGGAAGGGGAGGAGGAGGAGGGGGAGGGAGGGGAGGGGAGGGGAGGGGAGGAATTTAAAATTGTAAAATTGCATGCATAGCTGAGCTGTATGTTTAAGTAGTTCACATAGTTCTGGATTTGAGCCTACAGCATGGCACCTTGAACAAGTGTCTTCAACTACAGTTTTGTGATAACCCAGCATTTCTCTAACTTTTAACAATGACCCCTTGCTATAATTCAACAGTATTAGGTATGTTGCCAAAATTGCTACCAGCAGATTGATCACCAATAAAAGATTTCTTGCACTTAAGTAATTACATAATATAATATGGAATGGGAAAACAACATTTTGACCATAAATATTACCAGAGAATTGCAGCTACCATTTTACTGTGGGCAAATAAGTGAATCATTTACTCTTCTCCATGCAACAATGCAAACAACTGAAGGCAAATGGACTTGAGGATTAGCCAAACTGCTTTTTGTATATGTTATGAGTTATGTATGAAATATATGTAAACTTTACCTTTTTCATTTTTTACATCCTTTGATTTTTATTCACATATTTGGCAATTTTCATTGCTAAACCATGAACAACATCATGGCTATCAATTTATTAAAATTTCCATTAATTTTGATATGGGATGAAGTGTAAAACATACACCAGTTATTAAACTTCCTTTATCGCAGTATTATCCAGTTTTTGTCATCTATACAAGCTGTTACACACTTGATGGATTGCACTACGCTATAACTTATATATATACATGCTTTAGAGTTACCACCAAAATTCACTACATATAGAAAGGTCAGAAAAATTGATTGTTTATCTGAGATTGAAAAAAAACGTTCTTAAAATTAAGATGGAGGTTAGGACAATACAAAACAACAACAATACAAATATGGATCCATGTACAAACAACAACAATAGTGGCAATAACAATAACAACAATGATAACCACAACATTCCCTATTCAAACAACTATAACAACAACAACACAAACATACAAAACCAAAACAACAATGATAACGATGATAATAGCAACAACAACAGCACCCCACATGCAGACAACAATACCAACCACATCATACATATTACTACCAACAACACCACCCACATCAACACCAACACCATCACCCACAACAACAACGACAATAGACACAACACAAACACTACCACCACCACCACCACCACCACCACTAGGAACAACAATACCAGCAACAACCACAATGATAATAACACCCTACACTCTGTCTTCTATAACCCTAACAACAAATCATACGACATGACGAGGATCTACCGCACAGACTTACCCTTCAACAAAAGGGTATGTATCCCACCCCAAATTGACAGTGAGACAGAAGCAAAGATTTCCTTAGCTAGAAATAGACTCTGACAAATCTGGTTCAACAAAACCACTAAAAAACATAATGAAGAGGAGACCCACCAGCTCAGTTCATCTGTTGCCAAAGGCCTACTAAAACTGAAACAACAAATTAGGAACAGAGAATTAGTGTGCCTTCCTACAGACAAGTCTGGCAGACTGTCAATAGACAGTCCACAGAACTATGTCCAGACCAGTAGCATGAGAGAAGTTGCACAACAGGAACATGAAAGAGTGGAAAAACTCCTCAATGCACACATGGGAATGTGGTGCAACATACTCCAACCCAAGAAACGGACTGCACATAATTCCAAGCATTCAACAATGATGTTCCTACACTATATGGGTTACGTAAAGACCATAAACCCTGTTATGGGGCTCCTAACCCGACCAGTATGAGGAGTGAACACTTCCAGCAATTATAGACTATCCTACTTCCTCTCACAGGTATTACTACCACTCACTGAAATGTCCCCAGATGTCTGTGTGAGCACAGAGGATCTCCTCAGTAGTTGCAACCACCCCAACAACCTCACAGGTTGTGTAGTGGGTAGCATAGATGTAATTTCACTGTACTCATTTATAGACACAGATTTTGCCGTGAAAAAAATGCATTGAGATTATCTGTGAGAGTGAAGTAGAATTCCGTGAAGTCAATGTGAAGGAACTGGGACTCCTCCTAAGCTATGACAGTAACTATCTAGACAATCATGACCTTAGTAGATACTGCCCCACCCGGTCACAGAGGGGAAGACCACCCACCATCACCTCAGCAGTGAAGAAAAGCACTGGGGTGGCTGGACCATATCCACCCAGGACTCCGAGAACAACAATCAGGTGAAAAGAATGATTGCACATGCAATAGGGGCTAGCATAAGAACCACCTCAAAGAATCACATAGTGAAGTTTAACAGGAAGCTATACATGCAGGCTCAAGGTGCAGCCATTTGTATCAGTGTAGCTGGAGATGTGGCCAGCCTCTTCATGATCTGGTGGGACAGAAGACTCAAACAGTCCTTAGCAGAACAGTCCACAACTCTTTTTATTTACTGTAGTTATGTAGACAACATTAATATTCTAGTTAAGACCAACTCTAGTAACGGTAATGCAGAAACCAAGAGGAACATAATGGAGAGCATCCAGTATGTAGCTAACTCCATCCACCAAAGTATCAAGGTAAGTATAGATTACCCCACTAGGCACCCTAACAATAGGCTCCCCATCCTTGATATTGGACTTTGGTTAGAGATGGTGAACAACAGAATGCAGTTCCTCCACTCCTATTACATGAAACCCATAGCCTCGAAATACATTGTTCACAAGAACTCAGCTTTGTCACACAACATGAAAATCAACATACTGATAGCTGACTTAGGATAATGAACAACGTGTTCCCACTATGCAAACCCTATGAAACAAAGAAACATGTACAGAATTTCATGCACCACATGCAATTCTCTGGATATGATCAGAAAGATAGGGTTCAGGTATACAGGGTTGCTAGAAAGAAGTTAGATAACATCATATGTAATGAAACCAGTGGTACCTGCCCTAGATATAGAATTAAAGACTGGAATAGAATACAAAGGGTTTGTGACAATGCAAACAGGGTGAACACGTGGTACAAGACTGACAAATATCAAGGAGTGATGTTTGTAGAGGCCACAGCCATTGGAGAACTAGCCTGTAGATTTAGGAGAGCTCCGAAGGGGACCAAGCTCAAAATTAAGATTGTTAAAAAGCCAGGGAGATCCATCAGATCACAACAATGTAAGGAAGTACCTCTTTGAGAATACCACATGCACCAATGATAATTTCATGGTATGTAGGATTAACCCTGGCATTAACTGCAGAACTAGAACTGCAGTCGACAGTCTGCCCCGACATCTGAAACTCTGAGTTTTATCATGGCTACCGAATAATTGTCACATATTATTTACAGATATATATATATATATATATATATATATATATATATATATATATCATCATCATCATCGTCGTTTAACGTCTGCTTTCCATGCTAGCATGGGTTGGACGATTTGACTGAGGACTGGTGGACCAGGAGGCGACACCAGGCTCCAATCTGATTTGGCAGAGTTTCCACAGCTGGATGCCCTTCCTAACGCCAGTGTGTGTGTGTGTGTGTGTGTATCTGTAAATAATATGTGACAATTATTCGGTAGCCATGATAAAACTCCGAGTTTCAGATGTCGGGGCGGAAACCCACGCCGCCATCTCTTCAGTTATCTAGCCATCGAAAAAATGCTATGAAAATGACCATTAACCAAAGGGAAATTACTGTGTGATTGACCGTTATTAAGACAAAAGACTATTAGAATGACCGCTAAGTGAGGGGATGGAGTATAAATGTCCATAGTATTCGCGTAAGCACAACAGTCCATACATACACATGCGCACTCGTACACCCATGTACATGCGCCTATATGTATATACTCATCCACCCTCACTTGAAACACACACATGCTCATCCACACATTCACCAAAAAATATATACATACCCGCATACACGCTCGCACACCCTCACACGCACGCGCAACACGCTCGCACACATACACACGCACACAAAAAAGGTTCATACACACATTTATATATGCACATGCACAAGGAAAAACAGGGTTAAAGACAAAATACACAAAAAAGTGTAAAAAAGCAATAAGGGTAAAACACGTCTATATACGCACATTCTCGCATGCACGCACACACATCTATATATGCATGTACCCGCACACATGCACACATCTACAAGCGTGCACAAAAGGTTCCATGTACATGTCTATTTATGCACTGGAAAAATGCAGGGTGGAAGGTAGAATACAGAAAAAATATGTGTAAAAAATATATGAGCGATTAACCTATAAAACAATATCTCTATAAATATGTAAAAAAATATAAAACAAAAATTAGTAAAAAGTATAGAGAGATAAAAAAGCTTGTACACAGACACAATATCGAAAGCAAGTCCTATCTGTAATCTTGGTGGGACTAAAAATGTAACAAATACTTAGCCACATATGGACATGATCCAAAAAGTTCAGTTCTTGAATTTAGATATGTGGTGGGGTCTAAGCTGCCTTTCCAGATGAACTGTCTTTCCATGTCACAAAGAGTGCACTTTCCGCTGCTGTTGGTGTAGGGCTTACACTTGGCTAAGATCTTCCAATGGATGTTGTAACTGACACCTTTATCTTTTAAGGACCATATATGACTGGATAATTTGGTCGTTTTCCTCTTATCCCAGTGCCTGAAACTCAAGGTGTGATTATTGAACCTGGCCTTGAAATTACCCTCTGTAAAGCTCACGTATTTCTTCATCAAAACTGTGTCCTTAGTGGATATAGAGTCCACGGTGGCTTCATAAATGATGGTCTCGGACATGCAAGCTCCATTTAGCGGGCACAAATTTTTATCCCTGCATGAACAGCTGGTTTCATATTGTAGTTTTTGTGTGTCGTGTGCGATTATATTTTAAAAATTAGTAGTTGAGCTGAAACTGATTTTTAAGTTATGTCTATTGAAGAGCTTTCTGTAACTATGGTTGACTGGAAAATGTCTATCTATCAGTGCTAAGAAATACTTGCCTATATTAAAGGTCACTTCGGGTGAGTAGGGGTGTGTGAACCAGATAGTTTTCCTATTTCTATGTTTTCTTTTCTTTATTACTGGACTGGTGGCAGGTGTATAGGTTATTTCCTCGCTAAAACCACTATCTTTTAGAGCCTTATTATATACTGGGGCAACGCAATTAAAGATGTCCCTATTGGAGGAGAGGCTAGAAATTCTTTTGCTAATGTTTTTAACTAAATTTTTAAACACTATGGGGGGATGGCAGGAACCCACATTAATATAACTAAATCTATCATTGGGCTTCCTATAAGGTTTATAAATATTCATATCTAGATCTAAGGATACATCTAGGTAGTTGACAAACGTCAGGTTGGTATCTGTAGTTATACTAAGGCCGAAAGTTTTCATTAAATGGATAATGTCCTTCCTAAACCGATCTTGTGCTGCCCCATTGGTATTTGCGGTTAAAGCTAGGGCATCATCTTTGTAAATGGCGAACTATACATCAGGAAAGGTCTTGCCCAATGTATCGAGTAGATATAGTCCAATAAGATCACATATGCCTGCTCCATCATATGACCCTATGCTCACATCGAAAGCACCCTCTGTATCGGTAGTCTTGACCTACTCTGCGTTCTCGCTGAAGAGTAAAATCTTTCTAGCATGGAAGATTATGTCCTTATCACGTGTACTGATTTCTATGAATTCGCTTGCAAAGTGAGGGCTTTATCTAGCAGTTCTTTAGAGATAGAGGCATACAACTCGACAATACAGAATTGCATGAATCTCGCTTTATTCTTATTCTTAATGGCTTTAAACCAGTCAACAACTTCTATTCTATTGGACCATTGTACTAACCTAGTGGCATTCCTGACTTTTGCATTGATTTTTCCTAAAATTTCTTTACTAATAATGCCAAGTTCTGATTTAGCAGGGTTAATAAGACTACATTTAGGATTATATAGGAAGTTATTTTTATGTTGTCTTACCTTTTCTATCAATATATATATATATATATATATATATATTATATAGGAAGTTCTTTTTATGTTGTCTTACCTTTTCTATCAATATATATATATATATATATATATATATATATATATATATATAGAGAGAGAGAGAGAGAGAGAGAGAGAGAGAGAGAGAAAGGCACACACACACTGTAAAACTGGATGTTGCAAACTTTCAGACACTAGCTGTTACATTAGACCAGGGTTCCCCAAACTTTTTAGACCATTGACCTTTTCATGAAATCCTTGACCCCTCATCAACTCTCAGGCATGTACAAGAAAATAAATAAATAATAATAGTAAGTACATGTGCATTTATCAACCCCTTGAATAGTCCCATCGACTTCCAGGAGTCAATATCAACCACATTGGAGACCCCTGCATTAGACAAACTGGTACAACACTCTCATGTAAGCTCACCATGCACCAGCAACATGGAGTTATTGCACATTATACCACACACCACAAAATGAAATTAGGTAGGAAGATGGTAGAGGAAAATGCATAATTTATAAAATTCCATGCAAAAACACAAAATTAATTGAAAAATAAAAAACATACACATATCACAATACAATGCCAAAATTAGAAGGCAGACACAAATATGACATAAACAAATAAAAAATAAAATTAAAACCTAAATGTCAAAATTTGGCTGCAACAAACAAAAATGCATGTGATTTTGATGCACAACACTAACAGTAAAAAAACCTTTAGAGGAAAAGTCTACACAAATTCAATCAGTGTATAAGAAACAACACAAGTGCCACATACATTCAATTCAATTCATGATGATGGCTACTGTGAAGGTCTAGAGATATTGTATATCAATTTAGGAACCCTATTATTCTAAACAAACAATGCAAAAGAAAATATGAAATATATAAAATAAAAAAGATAAAACACTTAACATATCTGTGTATTTAGTGAAACATGTATAAAAGAAAAGCTGTTCTCATTTTAAGACTGGCTGTCCCTGGGAGCTACTATATGATTTTGTTCTCATGGTGGAATCTGTAACAGAACCAGAAAATGAATCCTAGGTATGGAAGTAAAACCTGGAATTGAAGGGCCTTAAACTTAGCAAAAACAAAAGTCCTAGTAAGTAGGAAAACAGGCAAGACTCTATATTTGCAGGTAAAAAGCCCTGCTTGACATGTAGGATAGGTGCAGGCAGGAACTCCATAGTGTACTCCAGTGCAAGCTACAGGAACACAAGAGGTATAAATAAATCACAGGAAGGTTAACCAGAGAGAGTAAAGTTTGTAAGTAGAAGATGCATGGGAGCCATAAAGACTAAAGATACACAAGAACTTTAATTTTTGCAAATATCCTGGAGGCTCCTTAGAAGAAATAGTTTCTGTTATCTAGATGATCTAATTAGCAGCGAAGGAGGGTGTTCTGAGAGTGTAGATGCTAGAATAAGAATGGGGAAGTTCAAAGAGCTATTACCTTTGTTGGCAACAAAAGGTCTTTCACACTGAGTGAAAAGCAGTTTGTACGATGCTTGTGTACAAGCAGCAATGTTATCTGGTAGTGAGACATGGGCATGAATGCAGAAAACATGAAAACTAGAGAGTAATAAAGCTAGTATACTCCATTGGATGTCCAATGTCAGTGTGTACAACAAAGTGTTAATGCATTGAGACAAAAATTATGCATAAAAGGAATTAGATGTAGTGTGCAAGAGAGAAGACTGTGCTGATATGGCTATGTTATGTGTATAGACAAGGACAGCTACATAAAGAAGCACCATTCACTAAAAGTAGATGGAATTATGGAAGAAAGAGACCCAAGATGACATGGGACAATCTAGTGAAAGCTGATCTCAAGACATTTAATTGGCAATTTGCTGTGCTTGAGAAAACCTTTCCATCACAGCAAAAGTGATATCCTAACACCACTTGGTATGCATGTATGTGCACGAACCTTCTCCCCTCTCTTTGCCCTGTCAAGCGTTTTTCTCAATTCTCATCACCTAACAGCTATCACTCTCCTGTCTATGGTACCGCTTGGCAGATGTAGTCACCTGAGAGCAGAAACATTACATCGCCTCCTTTCTGGTTACCTCCACCTCATCACCCCTTCCCTTGGAACCACTTCTATCTTTCATTATCATCTCCACCCACACTATTTCCACCAATCGCCCCCTTTTGTACCTTCAGCCACTGATTTCTCTCCTCTCTTCTCTGCTTTACTCCATTCTTAACACCTCTCTTATCTGCTATCATTCTCAATGCCCTCTCATTTCTGCTATCATGCCCCACTTACTATAGCCCCTTTATGTACCTCTATGTCTACCTTTCCACTGCTCCTACACCTTGCACATCATTCTACTTCTTCCTGATGTATTCTCCTCCCTTAACCACTCCCATATCTCTCAGTTTACACCTCTACATATGGGTATTTCCCTCAACCACACTTCCACCCTAATATTTTACTATCTGTTACTCCCCACTCATACTCTATGAAAGCATCAACTCTCTCCTCCCTTCATATGATCCACTGCCCTGTACTCTCTCTTATGTTTGCCTTCATGTACCTTAAGAGTTTGCTCTGGCACTCCATCACTACCTACCTTTTCTTTCCTTCTCAATTACTTCCACCACCCTCTATATGTAATAGTGGGTAGCAGCCACGTAACCAGCCGATTGCAACTGGGGGTGCTATCTTGATAGCTGGGGGTGCTGAACAGGAGTACGGACAAAAGCCCCTACTTAAAGTGTGAAAGTGGACAAAAGCCCCATGCTTATATTTTTCAGTTACTTTTTCATTTTTTTTTTTCACATTTCTTGACGCCTAGCCTGGTCAAAACTTCTGATATATTTCGTTTTTATTTCCATTATATATATATATTTATATATATATATATATATATATATATATATATATATATATATATATATTACGGAGATGTATTTGTGTAACAAGTGACTTGATCTGAGGTTGTGAGCTGAAACAAAAACAATTGCAGCATGGAAGATGTTTGTAAGCCATTTAAGAACACACGAAAACTGTTACTTTCACTTCTACATTTAAATTTAATTTTTGTCAAAATATTTTCATTGCTTGAAAACTGCAATCTGTTCACTGACAAAACTTAAATTTAAATGTTGAAGTGAAACTAACGGTTTTTGTGTGTTCTTAAATGGCCTACAAACATCTTCCATACTGCAATTGTGTGTGTACCAATGTGCCAGAAGGGAGGCTAGGCGACAGGTTTATTTAGCCAGAGGGGAAGCAGATAAGGAAAGATTTGCCAATGTTCTGCGCCGTGAGGACCAAAGACTCGAGGTATTTCGTGTTGCAAGACAGTGTAGGAGAGAGAATAGTGATGTTGTAGGAGAGAAATGTGTTCGCATGGATGATGGTACGCTTGCATTAAATGAGGATGCAAAGAAAGAGGTCTGGAGATGCCACTACGATAGATTGCTTAATAAAGAGAATGAATGGGAGAAAGAGAGCCTGCCGTATGTCGACCCAATAGAGGGACCAGCTATCCGAGTTGATAGTACCAGGGTAGATAAAGCAATTAAGAGTATGAAGACCGGGAAAGCCCCCGGCCCATTAGGAATCACTGCAGAGATGCTCAAAATATCTGGCAGTGTTGGCTATAGCCTAGTCACCCGTATTACGAACCAGGTGATACACGAAGGAGTCATACCCAATGACTGGTGTAGCAGCATCATAGTCAACTGCTACAAAGGTAAAGGTGACGCTTTAGATACAAATAATTACAGAGGCATCAAGCTGTTAGATCAGGTTATGAAAGTTACAGAGAGGGTCATAGCCCAACTAATTAGGGAGCGAATCAATTTAGATGAGATGCAGTTTGGGTTCATGCCAGGTAAAAGCACTACTGATGCCGTATTTCTAGTGAGACAGTTGCAGGAGAAATACCTAGCTAAGGATAAACCTCTGTACCTGGCTTTCGTTGACATGGAGAAAGCCTTTGACAGGGTCCCCCGATCCCTTATCTGGTGGTCAATGAGGAAACTTGGGATAGAAGAATGGTTAGTGAGAGCTGTGCGAGCCATGTACAGAGATGCTGCCAGTAAGGTGAGAGTTGGAAATGAGTACAGCAATGAATTCCGGGTAGAGGTAGGGGTCCACCAAGGTTCCGTCCTCAGCCCCCTCTTATTTATCATAGTCCTCCAGGCAATCACAGAGGAGTTCAAGACAGGTTGCCCCTGGGAGCTCCTCTATGCTGATGACCTTGCCCTAATTGCGGAGTCACTATCAGAACTAGAGGAGAAGTTTCAGGTGTGGAAGCAAGGTCTAGAATTGAAGGGCCTTAGAGTCAACCTAGCTAAAACCAAAATCCTAATAAGTAGGAAAGTAGATAAAACACAAACCCCTTCAGGTAGATGGCCCTGCTCAGTATGTAGAAAAGGAGTAGGTAGGTAGTAACTATAAGATGTACCCGGTGCAAGCTATGGACACATAAGAGGTGCAGCAACATCAAAGGCAGGTTAACTAGCAAGTTAGTTTTTGTTTGTGGCAGATGTTCAGGTGCAATAAAGACTGTAAACAAACAGGAAACAACTTCTATCTCATTCCAGGGTGAAAAACTAGAGGTAGTCGATAGCTTCCGCAATCTGGGCGACCACCCGTCAGAGTGTAAGTATCTTGAGAGAAAAGCTGAACATTACAAGCATCAGTTGTGGCGTGCAAGAGAGACGATTGCGCTGGTATGGACATGTGGTGAGAATGGAGGAGGATAGCTGCGTGAAAAAGCGCCACACCCTAACAGTTGAGGGAACCCATGGAAGAGGTAGGCCCAGGAAGACCTGGGCTGAGGTGGTGAGGCAAGACCTTCGTACATTGGGCCTCACCGAGGCGATGACTACTGACCGAGACCTTTGGAAATGTGCTGTGCGTGAGAAGACCCGGCAAGCCAAGTAAGATCGTTGCCAGTGCCCCTGGACTGGTTCTTGTGCGGGTGGCACATGAGATGCACCATTTTGAGCGTGGCCGTTGCCAGTACCGCCTGACTGGCTCTTGTAGGATTTTCGAGCGAGATCGTTGCCAGTGCCCCTGGACTGGCTTGTGCGGGTGGCACATAAAAGACACCATTTCGAGCGTGGCCGTTTTCGTGCGGGTGACACGTAAAAGCACCCACTACACTCTCTGAGTGGTTGGCGTTAGGAAGGGCATCCAGCTGTAGAAACTCTGCCAAATCAGACTGGAGCCTGGTGTTGCCATCCGGTTTCACCAGTCCTCAGTCAAATCGTCCAACCCATGCTAGCATGGAAAGCGGACGTTAAACGATGATGATGATGATGATGATATATATATATATATATATATATATATATATATATATATATATATAGGAGTTTGATAAAATGTTATATGCAATTAATGATGTTTGGAAGAGGTGAGAGGTAAAAAATATTTAATCCATATGTTCACTGCTGTTTCATAATCTATATTCAGTTACATGTTAAAGTACCTCACACACACATAAGTCTACATCTAGATGTGCACATTTAGTTGTATGGTAGCATAATGTGCTGCATGATTCATCAGAACATTTTATGGGCATTCAATATTTAACTGTTGATAAGCCAGCTTAACTCAATTTATATACTGATATAGCTTTGAGGAAGCTAGGGATAGACAAGTGACTTGTGAAAGCTGTACAGGTCATATACAGAGGACTTGGCAGTAAGGTGAGAGTTAACCATGAGTACAGTGATGAATTTAGTATACAGGTAGGTGTTCATCAGGATTCAGTTCTGAGCCCCTCATATTCACCATTGTCCTCCAGGCCAAAACAGAGGAATTCAAGACTGACATCCCCGGAGAACTAATGATCTTGCTCTTATAGCAGAACTAGAAAAGAAATTCCAGGTGTGGAAGCGAAACCTGGAATTGATGGGCCTTAGCAGACAGGACTATACCGCCATCAAGTAAATGACCTTGCTTGATATGTAGGAAAGGTGTGGGCCAAAAATTCCATACAATGTATCCAGTGCAAGCTATAGAAACACAAACCTGCTGCAGAATAATAGGAAGGTTATCGGCGAAAATAGTGTTTGTATGTGGAAGATGCATGGGAGTCATAAAGACTGCTGATATACAGGAAATTGATTTTCTCAAAAACTCTAGAGGCTCTTTAGTGATAGAGCGACCTAATTAGCAGTTGGGGAGGGTGTATAGAAAGTGTAGTTGCTAGAATAAGAATAGGATGGAGAAAATTCAGAGAGCTTTTACCGCTGTAGTGAAACTACCTATCGTCACTAGATACAAAACTGCTATCGCCATTCTTCTCATTTAAATATAAACAAACGCGAACGTAGCGGAAAACATTAACCTTGTCATCATGTGACTGATTAATATTCGAATCGGCAACTTCTTCGAACCGTTCCCGCCAGAACGCAAACTGACCAATCACGGCCCCTAATAAGGTCACGTGATAGAGTATTAAACTGAAGCATTCGGGAGCCGATAGTCTGTTATAAATAGCTTTAACTCATACCCAGCAAATTTGTCTCGGTCCAGTTTCTCTATAGAGACTGTTCCGTGTACCACACGACAGCAGCAGCAACAATTAGCCAGCGACCACTTCAACAGCTTCGTCCAGCCAACGATGACCACCGCCGTCGCCATATCAGCAACACGTTTCTACGACTACTACCAAGCAGCCTCAATCACCACCAGCGTCAACACGACTTTCTATGTACACCAAACCAAACCACCGCGGCACCTCTCTCTCTTCGATTCTGTTAGGTGACTCAGCTTCACCACGATAAATAAACAGACAAGAGTTCTCAGCCAGCGACGAACATCTGTATAACAAGAATCATGGCTCGGCATCGATGCCACGACATCACAACTAGTGATCAGCTCTGCCACACTCAGCCTCCCCAACTTCACATACAGAACTTTTCCTAGAGTGTACTAAAGAACTGGTATAATTGCTCACGTGTTATTGACTCTCTTTCTATCTGCTGTAATATTTCACATACACACACATGTATCACTCACATACATACTTTTCTTTGTACGACGGCCTGTCTTTGATTATGTTCTTATATGTCGCATTCACACTCTCACACAGACATACATCTTTAACGCCATAATAAATATCTGTTATTCATCTAATACGGTTGTGGTCTTTCATTACTGGTCACATATGTTATCGTCGCATAACATATCATGTATATCATCTATGATATATCATTTTGTGTGTTCGACCGTGTGACGCGTTTAAACAAAAGGAGTCCTCTGTTTTTCCATTCGTCACCATTTCTCCTTTTTGAGTTCGCACGGTCGTTCCCTTGTCACACGGTCGAACACAACAATATATATATCAAAGATGATATACATGATATGTTATACGACGATAACATATGTGACCAGTATAAGATGAATAACAGAGATATTTATTATGGCGTTAAAGATGTATGTCTGTGTGTGAGTGTGAAATGCGACATATAAGAACATAATCAAAGACAGGCCGTTGTACAAAGAAAAGTATGTATGTGAGTGATACATGTGTGTGTATGTGAAATATTACAGCAGATAGAAAGAGAGTCAATAACACGTGAGCAATTTTATACCAGTTCTTTAGTACACTATAGGAAAAGTTCTGTATGTGAAGTTGGGGAGGCTGAGTGTGGCAGAGCTGATCACTAGTTGTGATGTCGTGGCATCGATGCCGGGCCGTGATTCTTGTTATACAGATGTTCGTCGTTTGGCAGAGCTTATCACTAGTTGTGTTTTGGCTTCGATGCCAGGGCCTTGAGGACAGACGTTTATCGTAGGCTGAAATCTCTTGTCTGTTTATTATCGTGGTGAAGCTAAGTCACCTAACAGAATCAAAGAGAGAGATGTGTGCCGCGGTGGTTTAGTTTGGTGTACATAGAAAGTCGTGTTGACGCTGGTGGAGATTGATGCTTGGTAGTAATCGTGTTGGTCATGACGATGTTGCTGGTTAGTAGTCGTAGACTCGTATTGCTGATGTGGCGACGGCGGTGGTCATCGTTGGCTGGACGAAGCTGTTGAAATGGTCGCTGGCTAATTGTTGCTGCTGTCGTGTGGTACACGGAACAGATCTCAAAGAGAAACTGGACCGAGACGAATTTGGCCACCGAGTTAAAGCTATTTATAACAAACTATCGGCTCCCGATGGCTTCAGAATTTTACTCTATCACGTGACCTTATTAGGGGCCGTGATTGGTCAGTTTGCGTTCTGGCGGGAACGGTTCGAAGAAGTTGCCGATTCAAATATTAATCAGTCACGTGATGACAAGGTTAATGTTTTCCGCTACGTTTGCGTTTGTTTATATTTAAATGAGAAGAATGGTGATAGCAGTTTTGTATCTAGTGACGATAGGTAGTTTCACTACACCTCTATTGGCAACCAAAGGTCTCTTTCTCCAAGTGAAAGGAAAATCGTATGATGTAAGTGTATGAACAACAATACTGCATGGTAGTGAGAAGTGGGCCCTGAATACTGGGGGCATGCAAAGACTTGAGAGGAATGAAGCTAGTATGTCCTGCTGGATGTGCAATGTCAGTGTACATGTGCAACAGATCACTAGTGCATTGAGAGAAAAGTTAAGTATAAGGAGAAGAGAGAAGACTGTGCTGGTTTGGTCATATGATGTCTATAAATGTGGACAGTTGCATAAAGATGTGTCAATCACTTGAAGTGGATAGGACTCATGGAGGAAGAAACCCCAGGAAGATGTGAGACAAAATACTGAATGCCGATCTCAAGACATTGAGCCTTACAAAGGAGATGATATAAATGACCAAAATAGCTGGCGCTTTGCTATACTCACAAAGACCCCTCCACCACAGTAGAATTGTCTGTGAGGGGCTCTATCCCATGCCCACCAGCATCCTCTCTGCTTCATTAACCATTTTCCCCCACTTTTCATCCTCTAACTCTTCTCTGCCATCAGAGAGCAGAAGAGGTTCATACCTCATCCCCCTGCTTTCTCAATTACCTCTTTCCCCACTCTGAACCACTTCCATTTCCCATTATCTTCCCCAGCCTACTGTCTCCACCAATTATCTCCTTTCTATGCTTTCTCTCTCCTGTGTTGTTCTCTATCGTTAACCCCTTGCTTATCTGCTATCACCCTCAATGTACTCACATATCTACTGCAACTCCTGCCATTAAGCTATCCTGCCCACCTACTCAGTCCAAACCTCTGTATCACCCCACTTATTCTCATCACCCCCAATGTCCCAACACATCTTTACCACCATCTCTTTCACTATTGTTCTCTGTATCTTACTCACTGACTCACCTGCTCTCTTTATCTTACTCTATAACTCACCTTCCTTTCTTTTTTAGCTGGAGTATTCATATAACTACTCTGCAGCAAGACATTTATCCCTGTTCTTCTATACTTCTTATCTCTCATCAACTGGTACAAAGTCACCACCTCCTCATTACAACCCTCTCCTCCCAGCTGGGACAATTTTTGTCTTGAAAGTTATTTGGTGATCCTGTTCGTGCTGGTGCAACAAAAAAAGCACTGGTACTGGTGCTACGTGAAAAGCACACAGTACACCATGCGGCATTAGGAAGCATATCCAGTCATAGAAACCTTGTCAAAACAAACAATGGAGCCTGGCACAGCTCCTGTCAAACCACCCAATCCATGCCAACAAATGAATGTTAAATGATAATGATATGATACAGTATGTGTGTGAATGAGAGAGTATATGTATGAATGTGTGTGTATGTGCGTGTGTGTGTACATTTGTCAGTGTATAAGTATGTGAGTGTGTGAGTGAGTATGTATACAAATATAACTTGAACTTTGAAACCAATCTAGCATGACACTTGAATATCCATTGTACTTATTTGTTTCAATGGATTTGTTATTACCTTTATTATTAAATTTACTTTGTCATAATAAACTTATTATTCCTTTACCTTTTCTTTGAAACTGGCTATGAATTCCACTACAGTTCTTAGATTTTAAATTTTGTATGCCTATTTTCTTAATTACTTTGTGTTCTATCCTACTATCCTAATGTTCTAACAAAGTACTTTATCTATAAATGATTGTTAATTATTGGTGACCTCCTTCACATAGACCTCACCATATTTGTTCACTACTTGATTATCTACAACTGTCATAATGTGAATTCTATTACTGCAACAATTATACTCAATAAGCATAAGCCGTAAGACTAATACCTTGATTTGTATAGATTGTATCATATATTCTATATACAACAAGGCTATAATCCCAAATACTAATATGTATAACCTGAACAAATTGTATGTTCAAAATACTTGCTATCTATCATTCAATATTTTGAAACCATTCTAAATAACCTTGCTGTAATCTGGTATATTCCTGGTTTTTAAATTCCTTACATAGATTATAAATAGGTATGATTATTGCATATGAGTGAAATTATATCACTGTCCACAAAAACTGTTAGGATGGGCTAATTTGTATAAGTGAGCATGAGTGCATTTTTGTGGTTGGTATTTGATACTATTGTATTCAGCCCGTATCAAAGTTGACTACATCTGTATAAGTTCTGTATATGTGTATATATGTGTGTGTGAACATAATATGGACAAATGAGTTTGCATATATGTTTAATACTTTTGGTGTTCATGTTTATGTGAGTAGGAAATGTCTATGGATGTATGTCTGTGTGTAAGTAAGCGTATGCATATGTGAATGAGTATGTATACAAGTGTAACATAAACTTTGAAACCACACTAAAGTGATACCTTAATATCCACTTGTCTCTATTTGTTTCAGAGGATTTGTTTTTGTCCAATCCAACCTATAGTACAAACTCATTTGATCTTTAGCATAAGACCTTACTGTTTTGTATCCCCCTTTCCCATCCTTTTGTGAGTGTATTCTCTGGCCAAATTTCCTGAACAAGTGGTTGATTAATTACTTTATTTTACTTTACATGTTTTCTTTTATTTATTCATGTATGTTCCTGTAATGGGTGGTACACTGTAAATGAAAGAATTCTTTTTTTCTTTCATGTCAATAGTATAAATTGAGTCAACCCAGCTTAGTTAGACAGAATTAAATACTGAGCACCCGTAAAATGTTCTGAAGAATCATCCAGCACATTATGCTACTATACAACTATATGCGCACATCAATATATGAGTAAGGCACTTTAGTGTTGATGCTATAACAAAATATGAATTATGAAACAGCTGTAAACATGAAATATTTTTTACTTCTCACCCCTCCTGAATTTGATTAATTATCATACATCCAACCATTGTGATTCCTGAATTTTTCAGGCACACAGCGGCATTAAATTATAACCTTAACTCAGCTACCGTCTTTTTGATAACCAGGTATTCCACAGAGTTTTTATGGTGGTTACTGTTTGATTCATTGAATCCTTATTCGCAGTAGTAATAACATATATTTATATACATGCATGTATACATACATATGGAGTGGTTGGCATTAGGAAGGGCATCAAACCACGGAAACCCTGCTAAATCAGATTGGAGTCTGGTGCAGCCTTCCAGCTTGCCATCCCTGGTCAAACCGTCCAACCCATGCCAGCATGGACAACGGATGTTAAATGTTGATGATTATGAAGATGTGTGTGTGTGTGCATGTATATGTATATATAATATATATGTATGAATATGTATATATATATATATATATATATATATATATATGTGTGTGTGTGTGTGTGTGTGTGTGTGTGTGTGTGATTACTGGAAATAGGCGTAGACATGGCTGTGTGGTAAGTAGCTTGCTTACCAACCACATGGTTCCGGGTTCAGTCCCACTGCATGGCACCTTTCGCAAGTGTCTTCTACTATAGCTTCAGGCCGACCAAAGCCTTGTGAGTGGATTTGGTAGATGGAAACTGAAAGAAGCCCGTCGTATATATGTATATCCATATATATATATGTGTGTGTTTGTTTGTCTGTGTTTGTCCCCTCAACATCGCTTGACAACTGGTGTTTACGTCCCTGTAACTTAGCGGTTCGGCAAAAGAGACCGATAGAATAAGTACTAGGCTTACAAAGAATAAGTCCTGGGGTCGGTTTGCTCGACTAAAGGTGGTGCTCCAGCATGGCCGCAGTTAAATGACAAAAAAGTAAAAGAGTAAAAGAGTATGTGTGTGTGTGTGTGTGTGTGTGTGTGTGTATGTATGTATATATATATATATATATATATATATATATATATATATATATATATATATGCTCCTAAAATCTTTGCCGAATTAATACGACCATAACAGAATGACCAGATAAGTCTTCCTCTGTCTTCAGCCAGGCTTCCACTAACTACTTATTTTTGCCTTTGATCTGCTTATATCCATCTTTTCAGTTGTATTTCTTCGCACAGACACTTAAAGCTAAAACTTGTCTTAGAAGTAGATGGCCACCATTCTGTATTTACTGTGTACAAACGATAGAAATCCCTAAAATCCTCGTGCTATGAATAACCCTCTCTCTCTCTTTTAATCTTTCTCATTCATTTTCACTCCCTCTCTGTTTAATCTGTCTGTGTCTCTCCCGATATTTATTTCACTATGTATCTCTATCTCTCTCTCTCTCTCTCCCTCTCTCTCTCGCTCTATAAATATATATATATATATATATATATATATATATAATGATTGACCGTTGACTGAACACTATTCAATTTTTTTTCTCCGTGTTTTTCTCCTTGTCTCCGTATTCTTTCTGTTGAAGAGCGTAGCTCGAAACGTCAAAGACTTTCCGTATTCCCGAGCGTCATACTAATATATAGTTTTGTTATTTACACCACCTGTCCTCGTCTGTTGTTATTTTTTGTATATTCTCCCATATATATCTTCTCCCTCCCCTTCGATTAACTCCTGCCCAGCGCCTGTTTGGTGCACCCGCCCTCCCACCCCCTCCACCAGTACCGGAAGTCCCTATCTTGTACTGCAGTACCGGAAGTTCCTATCTTGTACTGCAGTACCGGAAGTTCCTATCTTGTACTGCAGTACCGGAAGTTCCTATCTTCTACACCAGTATCAGAGGTTCTTATCTTCCTCACCAGTACCATGACTGTCCCCCATGAACACTTCTAAAGACTTTCCACCCCCACTTGGTTTTATCCCCCTATGTAAGGTAGAGATCATATGGTGCATAATACGATAGTATAGTGGATGCTGGCTGAAGGGAATGCTACTGATTGTTATGTTCTCTGCAAAATGCAAGCTTTCTTTTCAGGTACATGATGCCGTTCCCCGCCCCAAGGTTTTACGAGTCCATACCCCCCACACCCTCAGGGTTGGCACTCTTAACGTCGGCACACTGAAAGGTAGATCTGGTGAGATTGTTGAGATGCTTGAACGGAGACGTGTCGATATCTTCTGCCTCCAAGAAGTAAGGTGGAGAGGTTGTTCCGCTAGGCTCCTCACAGGCAAAGAACACAGGTACAAGATTTTCTGGGCAGGAAACACAGATGGGGTCGGGGGCGTGGGTATACTTCTTGCAGAGAAATGGGTGGATAAGGTAATCGAGGTGGTTAGAGTATGCAATAGAATACTTAAGATTAGATTAGTCCTACACCATGGTTTAGCAACCATTATCTCGGCCTATGCCCCTCAGCCCGGGCTACCCGATGGACAGAAAGACCAATTCTATGACACCCTTCTGCAGACTACCTCATCGACGAATGACAGGGACCTTCTCTTTGTGGCTGGTGACTTCAATGAACATGTTGGACAACATTCAGGGGGCTACTATGGCGTACATGGAGGCTATGGTCTTGGTTCCCGCAATGAGGAGGGAACCAGGCTGCTGGAGTTCTGTGATGCAAATGACCTTATGATCTGCAATACTAACTTCAGGAAACCTGCCAGTCACCTAGTCACCTACCGTTCTGGCAGGCACACAAGCCAAATTGACTACATCCTCACCAGGAAAAGGGAAAGACGGCTGCTCAGAAATGCCAAAACATTCCCAGGCGAAGAATGTACCCCACAACATAGACTAGTAGTTAGTGACTTTAGGATCAGAGCTAAGTGGCTGCCCAGAAGACGACCAGCTTGGAGGAGAAGGGTCTGGAAGCTCGAAGATCCTGCATATGGACAGAGATTTAGAGACCTATTACTCGAAGCCTTTGACGAAATAGAGGGGGATGTATCTTCACACAATGTAGAGGACAACTGGACTTTTCTACGGGACAACCTGCTGAGGGCCACCGACGAGATCTGTGGTTGGTGCAAGGTCCCTTCTCGACCCAAAATAACGTGGTGGTGGAACAATGTTGTTGACAGGGCTATTAGACAAAAGAAACAGGCTTGGAAGGACTGGAAAAACGGTGGTAGCAGGGAATTGTTGCCAGAAGGGAAGCTAGGCGACAGGTTTATTTAGCCAGAGGGGAGGCAGATAAGAAAAGATTTGCCAATGTTCTGCGCCGTGAGGACCAAAGACTTGAGGTATTTCGTGTCGCAAGACAGTGTAGGAGAAAGAATAGTGATGTAGTAGGAGAGAAATGTGTTCGCATGGATGATGGTACGCTTGCTCTAAATGAGGCTGCAAAAAAAGAGGTCTGGAGAAGCCACTACGATAGATTGCTTAATAAAGAGAATGAATGGGAGAAAGAGAGTCTGCCGTATGTTGACCCAACAGAGAGACTAGCTATCCGAGTTGACAGTACCATGGTAGATAAAGCAATTAAGAGTATGAAGACAGGGAAAGCCCCCGGCCCATCAGGAATCACTGCAGAGATGCTCAAAATATCTGGCAGTGTCGGCTATAGCCTAGTCACCCGTATTACGAACCAGGTGATACACGAAGGAGTCATACCCAATGACTGGTGTAGCAGCACCATAGTCAACTGCTACAAAGGTAAAGGTGACGCTTTAGATACAAATAATTACAGAGGTATCAAGCTTTTAGATCGGGTAATGAAAGTCACGGAGAGGGTCATAGCTCAACTGCTTAGGGAGTGAGTCAGCTTAGATGAGATGCAGTTTGGTTTTGTGCCTGGGAAAAGCACCACTGATGCTATATTTCTGGTAAGACAGCTTCAGGAGAAATACCTAGCCAAGGATAAACCTCTGTTCCTGGCTTTCGTTGATATGGAGAAAGCCTTTGACAGGGTCCCCCTATCTCTCATCTGGTGGCGAATGAGGAAACTAGGGATAGAAGAATGGTTAGTGAGAGCTGTGCGAGCCATGTACAGAAACTCTGTCAGTAAGGTGAGGATTGGCAGAGAGTACAGTGAAGAATTCCGGGTGGAGGTAGGGGTCCACCAAGGTTCTATCCTCAGCCCCCTCCTATTTATCATAGTTCTCAAGACTATAACAGAGGAATTCAAGACAGGATGCCCCTGGGAGCTCCTCTATGCTGATGACCTTGCACTAATTGCTGAGTCACTATCACAATTAGAGGAGAAGTTTCAGGTATGGAAGCAAGGACTAGAATCGAAGGGCCTTAGAGTCAACCTAGCTAAAACCAAAGTCCTCATAAGTAGGAAGGCAGACAAAACACAAAACCCTTCAGGTAGATGGCCCTGCTTGATCTGTAGAAAAGGAGTGGGAAGTAACTCTATAAGATGCACCCAGTGCAAGCTATGGACACATAAGAGGTGCAGCAATATCAAAGGAATGTTAACTAGGAAGTTAGTTTTTGTTTGCAGCAGATGTTCAGGAGCTATAAATACTGGAAATGTGCAGAAAACAACTTCTGCCACATTCCAGGGAGAAAAACTAGAAGTGGTTGATAGCTTCCGCTATCTTGGTGACCAAATTAGCAGTGGAGGTGGGTGCGCTGAAAGCGTAGCTGCTAGAATTAGAATAGCCTGGGCAAAGTTCAGAGAGTTCTTACCTCTGCTGGTGACAAAGGGTCTCTCTCTCAGAGTAAAAGGCAGATTGTATGACGCATGTGTACGAACAGCCATGCTTCATGGCAGTGAAACATGGGTCGTGACTGCTGAGAACATGCGTAGGCTCGCAAGGAATGAAGCCAGTATGCTCCGATGGATGTATAATGTCAGTGTGCATACTAGACAGAGTATCAGTACCTTGAGAGAAAAGTTGAACTTACGAAGCATCAGTTGTAGTGTGCAAGAGAGACGACTGTGCTGGTATGGTCATGTAGTGAGAATGGATGAGGATAGCTGTGTGAAAAAGTGCCACACCTTAACAGTTGAGGGAACCTGTAGAAGAGGTAGGCCCAGGAAGACCTGAGATGAGGTGGTAAGGCACGACCTTCGAACATTGGGCCTCACCGAGGCGATGACTTCTGACTGAGACCTTTGGAAATATACTGTGCGCGAGAAGACCCGACAAGCCAAGTGAGACCTAAATCTAAGGCCCAGCCAGCCCACTTATGTGTACCTTCCTTCCTTCATTGGACACTAAATTCCACTTGTGAAGACCTGTTGAGGCAAGTGAAATCGAAATCGAGTTAAATTAAAATTGGACACTAAACCCCACTTGCGAAGACCTGTTGAGGCAAGTGAAATAGAAATAGATTGTTGCCGTGCCCCTGAACTGGCTTTGTGCGGGGCCGTCATGGGATTTTCGAGCGAGATCGTTGCCAGTGCTCCTGGTCTGGCCCATGTGCAGGCAACACATGAAATCTTTCGAGCGGGATCGTTTGCCAGTGCCCCCGGACTGGCTAATGTGCGGGCGACACATGAAATCTTTCAAGCGGGACGTTGCCAGTGCCCCTGGTCTGGCTCATGTGTGGGCGACACATGAGGTTTTTCGTGCGAGATCGTTGCCAGTGCCCCTGGACTGGCTCTTGTGTGGGTGACACATGAGGTTTTTTTTTTCGAGCGAGATCGTTGCCGGTGCCCCTGGACTGGCTCATGTGCGGGCGACACATGAAATCTTTCAAGCGGGATCGTTGCCAGTGCCCCTGGACTGTCTCATGTGCGGGCGACACATGATATCTTTCGAGCGAGATCGTTGGCAGTGACCCTGGACTGGCTCATATGCGGGCGACACATGAAGTCTTTCGAGCGGGATCGCTGCCAGTGTCCCTGGATTGGCTCATGTGCGGGCGACACATGAAATCTTCCGAGCGGGATCGTTGCCGGTGCCCCTGGGTTGGCTCTTGTGCGGGTGACACATGAGGTTCTTCGATCGAGATCGTTGCCGGTGCCCCTAGGCTGGCTCGTGTGAGGGCGACACATGGAATCTTTCAGGCGGGATCGTTGCCGGTGCCCCTGGGCTGGCTCATGTGCGGGCGACACATAAAGTCTTTCGAGCGGGATCGCTGCCAGTGCCCCTGGACTGGCTCATGTGCGGGTGACACATGAAGTCTTTCGAGCGGGATCGCTGCCAGTGCCCCTGGACTGGCTCTTGTGCTGGTGACACATGAAATTTCTTCGAGCGAGATCGTTGCCGGTGCCCCTGGGCTGGCTCTTGTGCGGGTGACACATGAGGTTTCTCGAGCGAGATGAGCGTGGCCTTTGCCAGTACCACCTGACTGGCCTTCGTGCGGGTGACACGTAAAAGCACCCACTACACTCTCTGAGTGGTTGGCTTTAGGAAGGGCATCCAGCTGTAGAAACACTGCCAAATCAGATTGGAGCCTGGTGTAGCCATCTGGTTTAACCAGTCCTCAGTCAAATCGTCCAACCCATGCTAGCATGAAAGCGGACGTTAAACAACGACGACAATACGTACAGACATATATATATATATATATATATATATATATATATATATATATACCGCCTGACTGGCCTTTGTAGGGTTTTCGAGCGAGATCGTTGCCAGTGCCCCTGGACTGGCTCTTGTGTGGGTGGCACATAAAAGACACCATTTCGAGCATGGCCTTTTTCGTGCGGGTGACACGTAAAAGCACCCACTACACTCTCTGAGTGATTGGCGTTAGGAAGGGCATCCAGCTGTAGAAACTCTGCCAAATTAGATTGGAGCCTGGTGTTGCCATCCGGTTTCACCAGTCCTCAGTCAAATCGTCCAACCCATGCTAGCATGGAAGGCGGACGTTAATCGATGATGATGATGATGATGATATATATAGCCCCTTGACAATATTTTCACATTTGATTCCCATTTCTGATAATTTTTATATTTTGTGTTTAATTATTTCTTTGTATAATAGTGCTCACTTGCTTTGTAAGTATTGCTTTCATTATTTTATCACAATCATAATCTCTCTCTTTTGATCAAACATCACGGTGGTCCAACAACAGAGGGAGAAACAGTTTGTCAAGTTTTACCTTCCTCTCAAAGTAACAGAGATTTCAATTCAGCAGCACATCTGTAAGATTTGCAGTGTGAGAGAGAGAGAGAGAGAGAGAGAGAGTGGGGAGAGAGAACATTAAAAACAATGAATGAAATAAATGTGAGATGAAAAAATTGTATAAATAAAAGGGCATTATTACAGATATATATGCCCCTGACTTTGTTGCCTCATGACATCCAAAAAAAATGGATTCTTTTTGACGAAATTTTCTAGAAATACAGCTTAGATATTGTGGCTTCAGAGTATACAGGTATTTATAAGAAAGACTTTTTCTGTGGTGGAGAGAGGAGTTTTGGAAAACTCACACAATCTGACTTTTTTCCCTCATAACTTTCAGGCAGATGGGTATCTTTTAATGAAAATTTATACAAATCCCTTTCAAACAGCATAGATTACAATTTTAAAGAAATTTGTGGGGAAAATTTTTTCAAGGATTTTCATCATTTTTTTTTTAAACCACAGCCTTCAAAATGAGGAGTTGGGGGCATCTTTGTATGAAAAGAGTTTTGTAAACTCTTTTTTTTTACACCCACTCCCTCATCATTCCACTCCAGACCTATTTTGGCCAAATTTTTTTTGCACTTCAAAACTATGCAAAGAGCATTTTCAGTAAAAAATTTTGATATTTTCAGAGGGAAAAGTGAGTGATTTAGGGCAATTTAGCTGTTGTTTCTAGCATATCCAAAGACAACCTACCTCGTTTCTTTATCACTCTTGCATGTGTTGATGTTTTTCAATATTTTTCCCCCCTAAATACATTTATATGCTATAGAAAAGACAATTTGAGAAATTATTAATTTTTTGCAATCCCACTCCCTGCCCCTGATTGTTTCTGTTTAGAAATTAAAATATTGGAGAGGCTGAGACGGTCATTGATGGAATTTATCCACAGTGATTTAAAAAAATTATGGAGATGTACTTGTACAGCAAGTGACTTGAACTGAGATTGTGTGCTGAAACAAAAACAATTGTAGCATAGATGTCTGTAAGCCGTTCAAGAACACACAGAAACCATTAGTTTCATGGCACTACTTAAATAAAGAGGTCCCAATGCATCTACGTAACAATACAAAGGGGAGGATTAGTTCTAGGGTTAGGTTTTAGGGTTAACATTAGGGCTAGTTTTAGGGTTGGTTAGGGTTAGAGTGTCATTACACATCCACACAGCGTACATTTAAAATGTTTTGTATGTAACACCTGTATTTAAGTAGTGCCTCTATATTTAAGAAGTACCATCAAGGGACTTCTGTATTCAAGTAGTACCAGTTTCACTTCAACATTAAAACTTCATTTGTGTCCAAACATTTTCTTCACTTTGAAACCTCAACTTCTTCACTGACAAAACTTCGTAAAAGTAATGCAACACAAAGTTTTGTCAGTGAGTAGCAAACACACACACACATTCATTGCCTTTCATTTGGGTGCGCAAATGTGTCACTGTTGAAGTCCCTCATGCAACTTGTTTGTGTTTATATTGGCTTAGTGGTATAGAGTGAACAAGGTGCAAGTTTCGAGTACTTGTCGGTAACTTTTTTCTCCTCATCTTCTAATAGTAATTACCCACTTTTCTAGGCTCTTCTCACAGCTATCCTGCATTCAAAACTTATACGGGTATTTAAAAAATTTTCATTCAATAAAATTAATAGAAAAATAAATAATAAATTACGTATACACTAATAGAATAAACTGTTGGTTTTCCAAATAGTGAATGTAAACTTAAAAGAGAAAGTGAGAGATTTTGCAAATGAGAATGGAATATTCCACAGTGAATACAATGAATATTTAAATTTGTGAATTGGACGCAGTGAATGCAATGAATATTTAAATTTGTGAGAAATAGTTTAAAAATTCAAGAAACTTGAGAAATCAAAATTATGAGAAATTTCTTAGAACATGAATTTATAAAAATATTTCCAGACAGTCAACCCTTTAATAATTGCTTTCTTTTAATACTTTTAGTAACTGTTACATACCTAATAAATAAGCAGCTTTCTACATCATAGTATAGAGGATATATATATATATATATAGAGAGAGAGAGAGAGAGAGATACATATATATACATATATACATACATAAATATAAAATTTAGAGAAAAGAACCAAAGTTCATGAACTCATCCATGAAAATCCACAGTCACATATAGAAAAAATTAATAAGTAAATACACGATAAATAAGTATAAGATACAAAGTAAAAATCATAAAATAATAATAATAAAATGACTACAAGTGTTTCATAACCAAGTTTTCAAATAGAAAATAAAATATAATCAAGTCGATTAAATCGATTGAAAATCAATTCTATTCAAAAATATAGCTAATCTTCAGGTCAAAATACAACAATAATAATAATAAAATGAATACATATATCAACTAACAATAAATAACAAATGGGTGTATAGAAAAATACTTATTATATCAAGATAGAAAAATGTTAAACAATATTATTAAAGATTAGATTTGCATTTAATATTCTAATAAATGTAAAGTTAATAATGTCACATTTATAATTTTTGATAAGATTAGTATTACATAAACTTTATTCAACCTGTATAGTGAGAAAGCTCTAAGCAAGATCACGACAATTGCAGGGCTACAACTGGAGGAAAAGAATTATAACAATCTGAGGTACGCAGACGATATGGCTTTGTTTGCAGACACAGAAGAGAAACTTGACAGATTGATTAATATCATGACTGAGGAGAGTGGAAAGCTTAGATTGACGGTTAACTGCCAGAAAACCTTCTCAACAGTCTGTACCAAGAAACACAGGTACCTGCATGTCGCTTGACGGTGAATAGAACTGGGATAGAGCAGAAGGACAGTTTCATATATCTGGGAAGGTGGATAACATCAGATGGAAGGTCAGACAAGGACATCAAGTGCAGAATTGGATTAGAAAAGAAGGCTTTTATGGATATGAGGAGCATTTTTTGTGCAAAGAGAATTGGAATGGAAGTCAAGAAAAGACTATTGAAGTGCTACATCTGGTCGGTGCTAACGTATAGATGTGAGTCTAGGACGATAAGCAAAGTCATGGAGAAGAGACTCAAAGCTGCAGAAATGTGGTTTTATAGAAAAATGGTTGACGAATGTGGAAGTGTTGAGGAAGATGAAAGTGAAGAGACAGTTGATAGATACTATCAGAGAGAGAGACAGTGGCAATTTGTTGGTCGTTTTCTCAGAGAGGATGACAGAATGGAGCATTACATGGTGGAGACTGAGCTGATGGAAAGGAGAGTGAGAGGAAGGCAGAGATTGAAGATGTTTGACTAAATGAAGAAGAGAATGAACATGCAGAGCGAGAAAGACCTGGGTAATGTTGCGAGAGACAGAAATAAATAGAGGAGGAACAAGACACAAGAGAGAGATGAAGTTTTGGCAAAATACATGTCATAAAGCACATCTTTACCCCACTCCACCACCTGAGGTCAAATGGGTAGGTAGAAAGATTTGTCAACACATTCAAAAGAGCTCTAAGAAAAGCTAGGAATGAGCTAGATAATGATGAGGCACTAACAAAATTTTTGAGAGTATACAGAATAACGCCAAATCCAAATACTAATTCAGAAAAGTCACCAGCAGAGTTAATGTTTGCATGTAAAATAAAATCAATCTTTGATAAATTATTGTCAGGAAAAAATATGTATAAAGGAAAGACAAAAAACACATTTGAAGGAAATACAAGAAATATTACAAAACATTTCAAAGTAGGAGATAAAGTTCATTTTAAAAATTACAAAAATGGTAAAGATGGTTGGGAGGATGGCTGTGTAATCAAAAGATTAGGTAACATGATGTATTCAGTTAAAGGACAACTTTTTTCTTCCGCTTCTTTCACCTTGCGGGTGGGGTAGTTTTGCCACATTTGTAGCATCTGGGTTTCCTGCCCTCCACCATTATCCGCAAAGTGGTTTCTTCTCCGATGTAGATGTTTTCTGCAATTTCTTCTAAAGTCTGGGTGGGGGGGCTGCTTGGATTATGATTTCAAGCCCTTGGACCCATCAGTTCTGTTGTTGTATTCTGGAAGCTTCAGTCATCTTGATTTTATCCTCAAGCCCCATTAGAAGGGCTGAGATAATCCAGATGACATTTATTTCTGGTGGGATATCCTCGAAAATTATTTTGGATGTTCTCCTACCCATATAGGTTGGTAATAAAACGACTTCATTGGTTTTTATCGGTTGGAGCGAGTGTTTTATTGCCTTTTCTTCGTTTTTAAAGTACACCACTACTGTGGCGTATCTTCTCCTTCTGGTCAAGAACTCGATGTCTTGCCAGATGGGTTGTAGAGACTTCTCGATTTGTTCTTTGGATGCCTCGTCTATTTTCTTGTCTTTTATCATCATTGTTTTAAATGTAATTATTTTTCTCTTTGATTCTTCGATGAGTTCCTTAGGGAGGGTGGCTTTAACATCAAAACCTTCCCTTTCGAACATACCTCTGTATTGTTGCAGTGAGTCTAGCTCTATGTTTAATTTGTCTTTTCTCACACCGGCTGCAGTGGCAAAATTAATTTTTTTTGGTTGTCTTTTGTTGGGTTTACTTTTCCGTTATTCATTTCAGCATTTATTTTTCCTTCTTGGTCCCTTTTTTCGTTTACTGCATTTATATGGCTTTTGTTCACATTTTCTTTCATTTTTACTTGCTTTACGGTTACTTTTTGCTTAGCTTGGTCAGGGTTAGAAGACTTGTCGTATGAATTCATTTTCACAAATATTTTTTCCAAAATACTTTTTTAAAAATTATTTCAAAAATTATTTTGTTACGGAGGGGAACAACAGTCTACTACGTCTGTTAAAACAGTACGTAGAACAATAACAAAAGTTCAAAATTTAGCAATAAATGGCAACAATAACAATAAATAATGATAACAATTACTAACCAAATTCTCGCAAAGACAAATCAACCTAAGCGTGCTAACGTTTCTGCTAGCTCGCCACCTTAAAATGAACAAATTTATCTAATGACAAAAGTAATGATGATGAAATAATATATTATACAGTTTTGTAAGTTATACAGTGTAAATGAAGTGTGTAATGTAGTTCACTGTCATGCAAATTATGAAACCAGATATGTGTGTGTGTTCGTG
Source organism: Octopus bimaculoides (assembly GCF_046866305.1). Taxonomy (NCBI): domain Eukaryota; kingdom Metazoa; phylum Mollusca; class Cephalopoda; order Octopoda; family Octopodidae; genus Octopus; species Octopus bimaculoides. The sequence goes on from NC_142940.1 coordinate 29,581,048, forward strand.
CGTGCATACATACAATAAATAGGACCTTTATACAGTTAACCTGATTTCTTCAAAAATTCTAACACTATATTTCAGTGCTTGATATCCTAAATTTATTGAGTGAGTGTTATTATCAAATAAATGATATAACAGAAATTAGACATAATACAAGGAGGTAACCAAAAGTAACCGGAAATGTTCTCTGTGGGAGAAGCTCGTTGTTATTCAGGCTTCCGCTGCTTGATGCGACCCTCAGGCATCAATCTGTCGACCGGCGTTGTCCAGTGGGATCATACTACCACGATGTGTTTTGCCTTGTAGTGCTTCTCCTATGTTTGCCAATTTTTGCGATGACTGGAACGAAGGAACAGCATGCTTCCATGAAATTCTGTTTTCTGCTGTAGAAAACGGCAGTCAAAATAGTTGTCATGCTTCAAACAGTTTACAGGGATGCTGCCATGAGTAAAACACAAGTTTATGAGTAGTTTTCATGCTTTGGAAATGGTCAAGGCAAGACTTTCTTTTGTACCCCCCCCCCCCCAAAAAAACCTCTTTTTTTTTTTCTATACAGATTCGGCCACGGAGAATACGAATCTGCAAAAACAAAAATTGGCAAAAATCGGCATTTTGAAATTACCCCACCCACTAATTTTTAACTTTTTTCAGAACTTTTTCTTTTCAAAATATGCGGAAAAATACGGATATTATGATTCTGAAAAAAATTTCAAAACATTTTTGTAGTTAGGGTTAGGGTTTTAGGGTTACGTTTGGGGTTTTAGGGTTAGGGTTAGGGTTAGGGTTAGGGGAAAAAGTGAAAAATGAAGAAATTGGGGGGGGGGGGGGAAAGGGGGTGCAAATTTCAAAATGCCGATTTTTGGCAATTTTTCGGAATCTTCGTATCCGAAAACGGGGTTTTTTGGGGCAAAAAAAAAAAGAAAAAAATGTTGCGAGAAAATGTGGGGGAACGTGAGGAAGTCTTTCCATGGTCACTTGAGAACCAACCTCGTTCTGGGCGACCGCCGACCTTCTGAACAAATGAAAACATAATGAAAATTCATGAACTGATCTTGGAGGACCATCACCGAACAATTGACGAACTTGTTGATATGACTGGTATGTCTTTGAGCACCTGCCAACGAATTTTGAGCGAGGTATTGCGAATGAAAAGAGTTGCAGCAAAATTTGTGTCTCGCTTGCTCACGGAAGATCATAAGCAGACACGACTGTTTGCGTGTCGTGAACAGAAAGAACAGTTGAAAGTTGATCCGGACCTTTTTCTGAAGGTCATTACTGGTGACGAAGGATGGTGCTACAGAATTTGCAGACGTGGAAGAGGTGAAGAAAAAAACGACGAAGGCGTTAAAAGTGCATGAGTTCCAGCACTACTTCGAACAGTGGAAAACGCGTCTGGACTGATGCGTTGCTTCAAATGGAGAATATTTTGTAGGCGATAAAGTGTAAACATGTAAAACTAAGTGAATGAAATATATTGCAAAATTCGGATCTCTCTTAGGTACCCACTCGTATATCAGAAAAATTACAGAAATTGGGAATCAACTGCGTAAATATCATTTAGTGACTATGGTTATTTATATGCTATAAGCCAGTGGTTCCCAACCCTTTAATTTAAATGAGTTTTCCTACGGACCCCTTTTAATATACTTATCCTTATGCATAAATATATATATGAAATTTTGAATTTAGTTCACAGACCCCCCAGTACAACCATTGCGGACCCCAGGTTGGGAACCACTGCTATAAGCGTTAGAATATATCCAAGTGATCCCTGCTATTTCTGGTACACAAAACGACCATGTATATGAGCTAATTTTGATTTTGTTTCAAAGAGAGAAATTAAAAGTGCAATAGAATAATGAAAGGAATATTTACTGAATGAGTACTATTACATAACATAACATATCAGAAAAATTACACAAATTGGGAAACAAATGAGTAAATATAATTTATAGTAAACTGCCTATAGGTCAGTCTTCTTGCTTGTGATAGAGATGAAAAACCATATTGCAAGGTGTTTCAGTCAATACTCTGCCGCTTCTTTACCTACTCCTAATAAATTTTAAAACGAAAATGATTCCCAAAACAAAATTAATTCTAAACCAAGGGAAATAACTCCCAATAAACTAAGCACAATTAAGTGCTTACCTTAGCAAACTTTCTAGAAAAATAAATTAATTGAAACTATTTTCTGCGAAAAGAATTTAATTTTTCTTAGTGTCCTAACTTTTTATTTCGCAACTTCCCACTACCTACTTCTTTGATATACCTATAGGGAACCTACAGTTCTATATGAAACCGTTAAAATAGCTAAATGACGAAGACAGTGTATAACATGAAATAACTCTAGTGATTATGCGTAGCGGTGTGTGTAACTAGCATAAATTTTGTAAGTGGAGCTGGTTATATTACAACCAGAAATTGAAGCTGACAGAAGTTTATTTCACATTTACAGATAATATACTGGAGATAACATACTGAATAAATTTTTTAACATAGCAAATTGCTATACAACATATGATACTAAGAAATATTTCATAGATAGTCTATGATTTTATCAAATGATATTTTATAGATAACTTGCAGAGGTACCTGGCATTGCCATGGAATGAAATTGTTCCTTATATATTGGAAGAAAAAAGCAAAATATGTTGTATAGAAATTTCTTGTTTTAAATTCAATTTATTGGGATATAATTTATTTTTTAATTGTGAAATCAATTCTGAATTCATAATACAAAATAATAATAATAATAATAATAATAATAATAATGATGATGATGATGATGATGATGATAAACGAAAATACAAAATTTACCACTTTATGAAAGGAGATAAATTCTATCACATATTTTGAAGGAAGTTATGTACGAGCTTCTGAGTAAACAACATTGTTTTCTGGTTTGAAGCATAAACAAATAAGTCTTGCAAACTACCAACCCAGGAGCAACCAATATAAAGTTGACCATGAGAAAAACAAGCCAATAGATTTGTAAGTCTGACCTTGCAGCCTTCTAGTTCACCAGTCCTCAGTCAAATCGTCCAACCCATGCTAGCATGGAAGGCAAATGTTAAACGATGATGATTGCGAAGCAAAATCGCACAGGGAATTGTGTTCATTTGAACTCAGATGATATGTCTGTTGGTTTGATGGGAATTTTTGGAATGAAAACTTCTTTCCCAGAGGCACATCCAGTGATGATGGTAGCTTCTGTCACATTAGGTGACAATGTCTTCATAATCAACATTGTCCCATTGCATAATTTAGGAGGATTTAAATTTCTTAGAAGCATTATTAGGACTCCTGCCTTCAGAAAAAGTTTATGTGGAGGAGTTCCTGGTAGCTCAAGGGAATTAAGGAACTCTGTTGGGTAATGGACAGCTTGATTTTTATCAATGACTGAGTCAACTGATTTGTACTCGTTAATGACTATTGGAATCTTATTCATTAATTCATAGTTAATCTTTGCTACTGTCTCATTTTTCAGAGCTCTTTCACACAACCATTTATGTGAATTATAATTATTACTTAAGTCTGGAAATACCCTGTTCTTCATTTCAGCTGGGGAATTCACTATAACAATATGAGCCAAATTGATATCAAATGGTACTTTCCCATTTCCTAATTGGAAGAGCCAGGTTGAAAACTGTTCTGCACATTGGTCCCCATGTAATAAAGCTTGCACACTAATATTGAAAGAGAATTTCTGTACTTTATTCCATAGATGTGAAGACTTAATGCATGCTTTTATTTCATCAGATCTTGTTTGTCTCAGAATGACTGGTAATGTCTGTCTGAAGTCTTCTGATAAAATTAATGTAATTTATTGTTGCCTCTTATGTCCTGCAAGGTCTTATCAAGAGCTTCCATTGCACCTCTATGTAACATGGTGCATTAATCCCAAATGGTAAGGTGGCATTGGCACAACACTTCTGCTGAACCTGAACCTTTGCTTATGTTACAATTGGATTGTCATTTGTGACCAGATTTTGCAGTAATTTAAAAGCAGAATAGCTATTTGTCCTCTGGGGAGAATAGCGGCAGCAAAGCCAGACAAGGCTACAGCAACTGCAATTCTTTCTTGTTGCCTTACCTTGGAGAGAAGTGATGTTGTTACAAATGTTTTACCTGTGCCACTAGAAACATCAAGAAAGAAAATTCCTCCGCTTTTTTTCTCTGACTGACAAAATCCATCAAATGTAAATAATGTAAATAATGTAAATAATTCCTCATCTCTTAAATATAGAACTGAATTAAAGTAAAGTCTGAGTTAAAAGAAAATGCAGTGCTGGTGTTTAAACCGAAAAGGAATGTACCATTTGCGGCATTGAATCAAGCTGAGAAGGAATTAAAACGATTGGAAGACCTGGAAGTAATTGAAAAAGTGGATTACTTGGAGTGGGCGGCTCCTACGGTATATATAAAAAAAGAAGAATAACGAAGTAAGAGTATGTGCAGACTTCTCAACTGGGCTGAATGACTGTTTAAAAAGTATAATTATCCACTGCCAAATGCAGAGGAAGTATATGCCAAGTGCAATGGTGGGAAAATTTTTTCCAAGATGGATTTGTCTTAGGCCTACCTCCAATTACAGGTAGACGAAGAATGTGCTAAAGTATTAACCTGGATGACATATTGATTAAAAGTGAATCAAGGGACCAATATAGTGAACATATAGAAGAGGTGCTCAAACGAATTAGTGATTATGGATTTAAAGTAAGGGAGGATAAATGTGAATTTGTTTTTACTAAAATAAAGTACTTAGGACAGGTGATCAATGAAAACGGACAAAAACCAGACCCTTCTAGGATTGACGTGATAAAAAACATGCCTGCTCCCACTAATAAAACAACACTACAAGCATTTTTAGGGTTGGTAAGTTATTACCAGTTGTACATACCTAAAATGTATGAGCTAAGAGCTCCGTTGAATAAGTTGCTAAAGAAGGACTCGAAATGGAGCTGGACAAATGAATGTCAGAAATCATTCGAGGAACTAAAAAAAATGGTTAACATCAGAGTTATCATTAACTCGTTTCGACCCAAATCTGAAAATAATTGTGGCATCGGATGCCAGTGAATATGGCATAGGAGCGGTGATATTGCATAGATTTAATGATGGAAAAATCAAAGCTATTGCACATGCATCGAGAGTTCTGTTACCAGCGGAAAGAAACTACAGCCAGATTGAAAAAGAGGCATTATCATTAATCTTCGCAATTAAAAAATTCCATAAATTCTTACATGGGAGGAAGTTTACACTGCAAACGGACCACTGACCGTTATTGTCTATTTTCGGTTCGAAATAGGGTATCCCCATGCACTCAGCAAACCACTTACAGCGCTGGGGGACTATTCTGTTGAACTATGATTTCCAGATGGAGTTTTTGCCATCAATGAAAATGGGACACGCAGACGGGTTGTCTAAGCTGATTCCAAAATATGAGGAACCTTTTGAAGACACGGTGATTGCATCATTAAAACTAGAAAAGGAATTGAAGAACATTTTGTGCAATGTAATACATGATTTGCTGGTAATGCCGGAAGAAATTAAATTGAAATCGGGAAATGATAGGTTTATAAATAAGATTAAAAATATGTTGTGTAACACAAAAAATATAAAGGAGTGGGACATAGGTTCAAAGCACTATTCAGTATGTGATGAGGTATTATTATGTGCACAAAGAATGGTAATACCTAAAGCACTGCAAAACAGAGTACTAAAAGACTTTCATGTAGGACATCCGGGGATCGTCTGGATGAAGAGCCTTATGAGAAGTTACGTTTATTGGCCGAATATGGACAAGCAAATTGAGAGACTGGTAAAACAGCGTAGGGGATGCGTGATGGCAGCAAGGGCGCCCCCAGTGCAGATACAGCCTTGGCCAAAAACAGATTCGGCATGGTCTAGATTACATGTGGATTTCGTAGGACCATTAAATGACTCCTATTATATCATTGTGGTGGATAGCTATTCCAAATGGCCTGAAGAGTGTAAATATTCAAGGCCAACCACAAGTGTGACTATTGACTTCTTGGAAGAACTGTTCGCTTGGTATGGAGTGCTAGATACGATCGTGTCAGATAATGAGACACAGTTCACAGTGAAGGAGTTCAAAAGATTCTGTAAGTCGGTTCAGATGAAGCATGAACTCCGCCATACCACCCAAGGTCAAATGGATTAGAGGAAAGATTCGTCGACACATTCAAGAGAGCTTTAAGGAAGACCAGACAGGAAACCTTTGAAGATACAAATATGACAAAGTTTTTGCAGGTATATAGAATAACACCAAATCCAAATGCAGAGTCAGGTAGGTCACCCGCAGATTTGATGTTTTCCAGAAAAATTCGTTCTATTTTTGACAAATGGTTGCCCAGCAGGAAATAGAAAATAGAAAATTCAGGAAGAAAAATGAAATTTTTTAACATAGCTGACAAAGTGTATTTTAAAATATAAAGTAATGGAAAACAGGACTGGGAACAAGGGAGTATAACTAGACGTCTGGGTAATGTGATGTACATGGTAAAAGGACCAAAATATGAACAGAGAAGGCATTTAAACCAATTAAAAAAAAGATATGCCAAAAACCAAGAGAGGTAAGAAGAACAAATGGATATGTGGTATGATTTGTTTGAGGTCCCAGAACCACAAGCACAAGCAGAACCGACACAGGTCGAAGAGGAAGAGAAAACCTACAGAAATGATGGAAATAAATGCTAAGAGAAAAAGATATGCCAGTTTCTCACCGAAGAAATAAAATTGATAAATTCGTTTTTTTTTTAAAGAGAAAAAAAAAAAAACTCAAAAGGGGGAGGTGTTGTGTTGACACCCCCCAAGCAAAGAAGTAGGATTGCCCAAGACATATAAATAGATGTAGTCTAGCCGTGGTAGAGGAGTTGAGTGACTGTTGAGTAGCTCTCGAGGAGCAGTCAAGTAGAGATCATCGGAAGGTGCTAGATAGCAGTAGCTTGAGACATAACATCTTCTATATCACTTCACTTGAGGAAATTTAGCAAAAAGCATTATAAATGTTTTATCCTTTCTGGATCACACAAGCACACACATATATACACAATACACACACACACACACACACACACACACACACACACACACACACACACACATATATATATATATATATATATATATATATATATATATATATAAACTGGCCAAAATAAGTTTAAGACTGATGATGACAGTTCTATATATTTTTAACAAAACAAGTTGGGGGAAATGGTGTGGGCTGCATTTGGGTGTTGGTCCAATTGTTAAGGTTGATGGGAGACTGAACAGTGTAGGCTGTTAGGAAATGAAAATCTGCAGTTAGGAAATGAAAATGTGCTGCCATATTTAAATAATCAGATGCCACAGGGATCTATTTTCCAGAAGGACAATTGCCCCATTCGTAAGGCTAGGAAAGTTTTGCAATATTTTGAGAGCAATAATATGGTGGATTTGAATCCAGTAGAATATTTATGGAATAATATTTTTAAAAGAGTTCATGTTAAAAAAAAACCCAACAAATCTGTCCCAATTATATAATTTTATTGAAGAAATATGGCAGAACATTCCAAGTGATTTTTGTGCTCATTTGTCAAACTCCATGTCCCACTATGTAAGGCCATAATTGAAAATAATGGCTATAGAACTAGTTACTAATAATAATTTTTTGTTCATTGATCATTTGTGCTGTAAATTTTCAATTTAAGCAAAATAATGTTGGTTCGGTCTTAAACTTATTTTGCCAACATGGCTGTGTGGTAAGAAGTTTGCTTCCCAACCATATGGTTATGAGTTCAGTTCTACTGTGTGGCACCTTGGGTTAGTGTCTTCTACTACAGCCTTTGGCCAACCAAAGCCTTGTGAGTGGATTTGGTAGACAGAAACTGAAAGAGACCCATTATATATATATATATATATATATATATATATGTGTGTGTCTGTGTTTGTCCCCTACTCCACTACTTAACAACAGGTGTAGGTGTGTTTATGTCCCCATAACTTAGTGGTTCAGGTAAAGAGATCAGTAGAATAAGTACCAAACTTTAAAAAAAAGTACTGAAGTCGATACAATCAGCTATAAATTCTTCAAGGCGGTGCCTCAGCATGGCCACAGTCTAATGACTGAAACAAGTAAAAGATAAAAGATATATATATATATCATCATCATCATCATCATCATCATCGTTTAACGTCCGCTTTCCATGCTAGCATGGGTTGGACGATTTGACTGAGGACTGGTGAAACCGGATGGCAACACCAGGCTCCAGTCTGATTTGGCAGAGTTTCTACAGCTGGATGCCCTTCCTAACGCCAACCACTCAGAGAGTGTAGTGGGTGCTTTTACGTGTCACCCGCACGAAAACGGCCACGCTCGAAATGGTGTCTTTTATGTGCCACCCGCACAAGCCAGTCCAGGGGCACTGGCAACGATCTCGCTCGAAAATCCTACAGGAGCCAGTCAGGCGGTACTGGCAACGGCCATGCTCAAAATGGTGCATCTCATGTGCCACCCGCACAAGAACCAGTCCAGGGGCACTGGCAACGATCTTACTTGGCTTGCCGGGTCTTCTCACGCACAGCACATTTCCAAAGGTCTCGGTCAGTAGTCATCGCCTCGGTGAGGCCCAATGTACGAAGGTCTTGCCTCACCACCTCAGCCCAGGTCTTCCTGGGCCTACCTCTTCCACGGGTTCCCTCAACTGTTAGGGTGTGGCACTTTTTCACTCAGCTATCCTCCTCCATTCTCACACATGTCCATACCAGCGCAATCGTCTCTCTTGCACGCCACAACTGATGCTTCTAATGTTCAGCTTTTCTCTCAAGATACTTACACTCTGACGGGTATTCACATTGACATTACACATCCAACGGAGCATACTGGCTTCATTCCTTGCGAGCTTACGTATGTCCTCAGCAGTTACAGCCCATGTTTCACTGCCATGTAGCATGGTTGTTCGTACGCATGCGTCATACAGTCTGCCTTTTACTCTGAGTGAGAGTCCCTTTGTCGCCAGCAGGGGTAAGAGCTCTCTAAACTTTGCCCAGGCTATTCTTATTCTAGCAGCTACACTTTCAGCGCACCCACCCCCACTACTAACTTGGTCGCCCAGATAGCGGAAGCTATCGACTACCTCTAGTTTTTCACCCTGGAATGAGATAGAAGTTGTTTCCTGTTTGTTTGCAGTCTTTATTGCACCTGAACATCTGCCACAAACAAAAACTAACTTGCTAGTTAACCTGCCTTTGATGTTGCTGCACCTCTTATGTGTCCATAGCTTGCACCGGGTACATCTTATAGAGTTACTACCTACTCCTTTTCTACATACTGAGCAGGGCCATCTACCTGAAGGGATTTGTGTTTTATCTACCTTCCTACTTATTAGGATTTTGGTTTTAGCTAGGTTGACTCTAAGGCCCTTCAATTCTAGACCTTGCTTCCACACCTGAAACTTCTCCTCTAGTTCTGATAGTGACTCCGCAATTAGGGCAAGGTCATCAGCATAGAGGAGCTCCCAGGGGCAACCTGTCTTGAACTCCTCTGTGATTGCCTGGAGGACTATGGTAAATAAGAGGGGGCTGAGGACGGAACCTTGGTGGACCCCTACCTCTACCCGGAATTCATTGCTGTACTCATTTCCAACCCTCACCTTACTGGCAGCATCTCTGTACATGGCTCGCACAGCTCTCACTAACCATTCTTCTATCCCAAGTTTCCTCATTGACCACCAGATAAGGGATCGGGGGACCCTGTCAAAGGCTTTCTCCATGTCAACGAAAGCCAGGTACAGAGGTTTATCCTTAGCTAGGTATTTCTCCTGCAACTGTCTCACTAGAAATAAGGCATCAGTAGTGCTTTTACCTGGCACGAACCCAAACTGCATCTCATCTAAATTGATTCGCTCCCTAATTAGTTGGGCTATGACCCTCTCTGTAACTTTCATAACCTGATCTAACAGCTTGATGCCTCTGTAATTATTTGTATCTAAAGCGTCACCTTTACCTTTGTAGCAGTTGACTATGATGCTGCTACACCAGTCATTGGGTATGACTCCTTCGTGTATCACTTGGTTCGTAATACGGGTGACTAGGCTATAGCCAACACTGCCAGATATTTTGAGCATCTCTGCAGTGATTCCTGATGGGCCAGGGGCTTTCCCGGTCTTCATACTCTTAATTGCTTTATCTACCCTGGTACTATCAACTCGAATAGCTGGTCCCTCTATTGGGTCGACATACGGCAGGCTCTCTTTCTCCCATTTATTCTCTTTATTAAGCAATCTATCGTAGTGGCATCTCCAGACCTCTTTCTTTGCATCCTCATTTAATGCAAGCGTACCATCATCCATGCGAACACATTTCTCTCCTACAACATCACTATTCTCTCTCCTACACTGTCTTGCAACTCGAAATACCTCGAGTATATATATATATATATATATTACAATTAAAAGGGTAAAGGTTTATTAATTTATTAATTTTTTGTAACTCAACAGACAGAATATATATATATATATATATATATATATATATATATATATATATATTCTGTCTGTTGAGTTACAAAAGTGACTCAAAGACAGAGAGTTTCATGTATGGCACTTGTCCAACCTAAGAATTACATTAACAGTGAACATGTTCATGTTGTACACACCACTTATGTGCTTGTTCAATGAGCAGGTAATCTGGTTTCACAGAATAACACATGCATGTGTGTGTGTGTGTACAAAACAATGTATGTCATTTTTCAGTTATGAACATTCAGTTGGTCAATCAAAACTGGGTTACCTGATTGTTAAATTAGTAAGTGGCTAAGTATACCATTATTTATTCCTTAAGCAGAATCAGTGTGATACAGAGTGAGAAGATTGAATCTTTCAATTAGGCAGAATCTATCTGACAGGCTTCCATACAGTTTCCATCCATTCAATTTCACACACGTTTTAGCTTGACCAAAACTATGTTAGATAACACTGGACCAAGATACCACAAGATACAAAGCAAACTTTTTAGCTATTCAGATATGCCATATACACGACAAAATGTACACACAATTACACAGACATGCACACACATGCTTACACACACATACATATATGCATACATGTACACATACTCACACACACACACACACACACAATTACACACACATAATGTTGGCATTACCTTCATGTGTTGTTCATGTTGGCTCCTGTACTTATTTTTAAGTCTGACACTAATTATTACCCTAATAAATAGTGACAGTTAGTTTTTCAAATTGTGTCTGCTTGAAGATAAACATAGAAACAAATGCACAAGCACAAACATACATCTTCTTGGAGCAACTGAAAATTGTCAGTTCCTTTCAAAAGCAACTGATTGAAATTATGGAGAGTTCATATGATCAAATTTATTCTAGATATTACTAAACCTGGACAAGGCTGGATGACTGATATTATTATCCAACAGGCTCCATTCTAACAGTCATGTGCCATTTATAAATACTCAGGGTACGTACAAAGCATTAATAAAATAAACTGTCAACTAAAGCACTTATCACTTTGAGACAATATGTAAAAAAATACATATTGTGTGTGTGTGTGTGTGTGTGTGTGTGTGTGTGTGTGAGTAGTTGAGAATACCCACCCACCACTACAGAACTGAGGTGCCACATAAAAAGTACTGGTGCTGGTGTCACTTAAAAGCACTTGTGATGATGCTACATAAAAAGCACCTATTATACTCTGTGGAGTGGAAGGAATCCAGCTGCAGAAACCAAGTTAAAACAGATTATGGAACCTAGTGTGGCCCTTAGCCTTACCAGTTCCTGTAAAACCATCCAACCCATGCCTGCATGGAAAACAGATGATAAATGATGATGAAGCTGCAGCTGATGATTTTATATATACTCTTTTACTCTTTAACTTGCTTCAGTCATTTGACTGCGGCCATGCTGGAGCACCGCCTTTAGTCGAGCAAATCGACCCCAGGACTTATTCTTTGTAAGCCTAGTACTTATTCTATCGGTCTCTTTTGCCGAACCGCTAAGTTACGGGGACGTAAATACACCATCATTGGTTGTCAAGTGATGTTGGGGGGACAAACAGAGACACACATACATATATATATATATATATATATATATATATATATATATATACGACAGGCTTCTTTCAGTTTCCGTCTACCAAATCTACTCACAAGGCTTTGGTCAGCCCGAGGCTATAGCAGAAGACACTTGCCCAAGGTGCCACGCAGTGGGACTGAACCCGGAACCATGTGGTTGATAAGCAAGCTACTTACTACACAGCCACTCCTGCGCCTATTATATATATATATATATATATATATATATATATATATGTGAAAGCATTATTGCTGTTAAAAACAGTAATAATGAGGTGGTTAGCAAGACTTCTACCTTAATAGGTACAATATTAAATATTTGATTAAAAGATGGGTAAAAATACTGCTTGCCAAATATGAAAGTGAAAGCTTTAAAAACTACCAATTCTATGATAAATACACACATGAGCAACGCAATGAACACTTTAAAAAATAGGCCTACCTTCAGAATGGAATTTGAAGATAGTTTACACACCCCAATATCAATTGATTTCATGCTGTACATGAGAACATCTATTTTTTAAAGTGTTCATTGCATTGCTCGTGTGTATATTTATCATAGAATTGGTGGTTTATTAAGCTTTCACTTTCATCTTTGGCAAGCGGTATTTCTACCCTTCTTTTATATATATATGTTTCTGTATAAGGTCAAATTCAACTCTTAATTCAAGTTAAATAAGTAAATTACCTTACACATCTTCAGGATAAAAAGTCAAACCTGATTGTAACAATATTAAGACAGATATGAATTATAAGAATAATAAGTGTAAGAATAAGTTAAGAGGAAATAAAGAAAAAAAACCCAGACATATTCATAAATGTAACATAGGTAATTTAAAATTTTTAAAGAATTATACAAATAACTGCGATAACACTAAAGATAATAATGTATGGTTCATAATCCTTTTGGTAGAAATGTTAAATCTAATTTGATTGCACAGTTTAGAGAGGTGATAAATAGATATTTCCCAAAGAATTCACATTATGGTAAAATTATTAATACACATAGCATTAGGTTTGGTTTCTCAAACACTAAGAACTTAGCCCAAATAATTGCAGCTCATAATTTTAAAATACTTAAATCAAAGGGAATTGGGGAGGATAGTGATGAGAACCCTGATATAAATAATAATAATAATAATAATAATAATAATAATAATAATAATAATAATTGTACTAGGGTTACAGTAACAGAGGTTAACCCCATAAGATTGAAGTTTGAAGGCCCAAATGCTAGATTGAAGAATATAGTTTATCAATGTAAGGTAACGACCCAAACAGATGTTAACATATACGTGGGTTGTTCTTCGGGACAAATTTGTAAACGAATATCGAATCATTATAATACGTTTAGAGATAGAAGTAAAATGGTGAATACTAGTCTTAGTAAATTTATTTGGGAACTGAAGGAACAAAAAAAGCAATATTCGTTAGAATGGTCAATTATTGGTAAACATTTCCCTTATGACAAAGGTAAGAGATATTGCTCGTTGTGTAATCTAGAATTATTTTTTATATTATTTTCTAAGGGTAAGTTAATAAATAAACTCACATATAATGCTTTCAGATGTAGCCATTTTCTTAGGCATACGTTTTTCTGGTTTAAATAAATTATAAATTTCAGTATGATCGGGTATTATAATATAATATTAGGTTTAAAAGACAGGATATATTAACTGTATGATTTATTATTACTAATAATCTAATTGTATATTTGTATTTCGTATGTGTATTTCGTGTGCAAAATTCTTGATGTGGATACGTGTGTTGAAAGAAATACAATTAAACCTTGGGAGAGGCATTATGCCGGTAATAAACACACGCACTGGTTCAGTCCTTTATTAATTTATATAGTTTTACATATTATTGATCTAATGGATCTCCCTGGTTTTTCTATAACATTTATCCTCAACTTGGTACTTTTGAGGATTTTTCGAAATCTGCGGGCCAGTTCTCCGTGTGGCGTGGCGTCCACAAACATTACTCCCTGGAACTTGTCGGTATTGTACCACGTGCTCTTTCTGTTTGTTTTGTCACTAATCCTTTGTAGTCTATTCCACTGTTTGTTACGGTATCTAGGTTGTGTTCCATCTGTATCTTTGACAACAATCTCCTCAAATTTCTTGTTAGCTCTTCTGTATACTAGGAAAAACCAGGGAGATCCATTAGATCAATAATATGTAAAACATATCCCTTCAGAAGAACAAGGTGTGTTGAGGAGAGTTGCATTGTGTGCAAATATAGTCCTGGTACCAACTGCAAAGCCAGAAATGTGGTCTACAAAATAAGCTGTATGGATGGTGAGTGTAAAAACAGAAACACGACATACATAGGTCAAACGGCAAGAAGTTTGGCTGAGCGTGTAAACGTACATTGGAGGGACTATAATAATCAAAAACAAACCTCGGTGCTCTACCAGCATGCCAAAGAACAACATGGTGGTGTACTGGACAGAATTAGCATAGAAATCCTGTCTAGACACCCCGGTGACGCATCGTTGCGGCAAATACAGGAGTCGGTCCTCATAACTGAAACGCAACCAATTTTGAACACCAAATACACGTAGATGAGGGCCTTACAATTGCCCATGGTTGCATGTGTTGTTCACACATATGATGCGGAATATGAACGTAAATAAATAAATTTAAATTTAAAAAAAAAAGTCTCTATCTGATCTGATATAAACGAAATTGTTACAAACACACATATGGACGCACATACTTACATATAAGCACGAACACATAAGTGCGTGCACACATACGAGCTTGCACACACTCACATGCTCATACCGAACAGTTTCGAAACAACGCCAAAACAACGCCAGATCATACATTCAAAATAAATGGAAGTGGAGAGACAAGTTACTGAAGAGATTGCAAGAGTGCAATGAAATAATTTAACAAAAAACTATATAAATTAATAAAGGACTGAACCAGTGCGTGTGTTTATTACCGGCATAATGCCTCTCCCAAGGTTTAATTGTATATTTGTATTTATTTACTAAAGTTTCTAGAGATAATATAATATAGATTTCCATTAGTTTAGAATCTATTGCCAGTGTTCAATAATTTGTATTACTTGATTGTTTATAATAAATAATATTAAGGTTTTCTCCCTTTGACGGACTATTATTCAGGAGGAATTTTGAATATGGATCAGCCTTAAAGATTATAAATCTTTTTTGGTGTTTACTTTTTACCCTGAGGATGTGTAAGGTAATTTACTTATTCAACTTGAATTAAGAGTTGAATTTGACCTTATACAAAAATGTATACATAGGTAATAAACTTTAATATATATGGATTTAGCGTCAAAGCTCTTATTAAAATTTTTGATATATAACCAAGGAGATCGATTCATAAGGAGTTTACTATAGACCTTTGTGGACAAATTTTTTTATATTTTGGTAACGATTACATGTTTTATCTTACCAATACATTTGGTAGATATCATTATATTAACATATGTGTGTGTGTGTTTGTGTGTGTGTGTGTGTGTGTAGGTGCAAGCAAGGCCAAGATGGTATCTTATGTTATGGAAATGAAATCACACAAAAGACCATATCTGATAGTTTGCAAGACATCACTTGAAGTTTGGTGTGTTATTGCATACAAAGTCTATGGTGAGAAACATGTTCTATGTGGTTAAATCTTGCAGCACATACATTCTAGTGTTAGAAATATGTTAAAGATAAATATACACATCATTACTTTGACCTTTGCAGCTTTATGTACTCATAGTGAATGTGTGCATGCATGTGTGTGTGTGTGTGTGTGTGTGTGTGTGTGTGTGTGCAATCATGCATGCATGTATGTAGATAGATAAAATATGCATTATGTCTTCTCCATAATCTTTTTAAATACGTGAGTATATACTGTATAAATAAGTATATCTGTAAGTATATGCTTCTGTGAGCATGCATGCTCAGACACACCATTAAACCCACTACACACAAGCACAGAAGGTAACATAAAACCCTGACTGGGAAATGCTTCAACTTCAACTTTCATAAACACACAACACTCACCAACAAACACATGCATGCACACACACACACACACACACACACACACACACACACACACACACACACACACACACACACACACATACACACAAAGTCACTCAAGAAACAGTTTGCTAGAATGTGAAGCTTCAAGATGATGCTGATGTTTAAATAAACTTGATCTGTATCTTATGTAAATAACACAAATATACATGAATACAGCTAAGAAGACTGGACTCCTTGTTGATGTGTTAATGGGCAATAAACAACTGACTTTCGACACACTAACAGAGTCTGTAATTGTCTGCTGGTAGCAATAAAGGAATGGTTCTCAGTTCTGCACACCCATCAAAAGAAAATGGTGCAGTTTCTCAAATTTATGTGCTGATGATTAAATCCAATGTCAACATTTTTCTATGTATTCTGGCTTGCTAGAAGGCAACAGCAAATTAGTAGAAATATTATAGTGTTGCATAGAATGCATCACGGTATTTGTTCTGGTTCTCTGTAGTCTGAGTTCAAGTCCAACAAAGTCCAGTGTGGTGGATTGGCAAAATTGTTAGACTGTCAGATGAAATACCTCTTAGTCTTCTGAGTTCAAATTCCACTTCCTATTACTGCCTTCTAAAATAGGAAAATGGAAACTTGAATCTTGCTAATGGTGACAAATCTCCAATTTTAGATGAAACAATGAATCAATTAGTCCAACATCAAAGTTGTGTCAATGCAAAAATGAATGTACCTTGCATTGAAACAGGCTAAATGCTTGGATAGAAAATTAAGGGCAGTACACATAATTCTACATTACTTCAGTTTACCTCATTGCTTAGCCCCAGATCATCTCATCTTTTACTCAGGTACATTATATCTAGGGCTTATTCCTAACTGGTCAAGTGACCATATAGAAGCTCTCTCATTAACTTGATACTGAGTGTGTGACACAGAGTTGACCCCTGATGCTTGTCAAAGATTGTGCTTCTTCAGTTGTTTTCCTTAGTAATATAAAAGTGAAGTTGAAGACCAAAAACATGAAGATTTTAAGAATCTTTTGTGGAGAATACTGCAAATTGGTTTCTTGAATGATGAAAAACCAGAAAATATGCCTGATTGCCATCCCTTCCCACTGATTTAGGAGGAAGGATGTGTAGAGAGATATAGGTGTTGCAAGAATAGGGAAGGGATATAGTCAATATCCACAAATCAAGTACTTTCCTATCACTTATGGGTGTCATGGCATGGCGAGTAGATGGGAAGGAAGGGCTTAGAATAGACATAGTGGTTGGGAGAATAAATGATGGTGGAATGTGAGGGTATAGAATGAGCAACAGATGGGTGGGTTTATATGAACAAAAAACACAGAGAGGGATGCATGGACTAAGCTTGTGCAAGTGGCTGGGTTTGCTACAGCACCATATATCACCAGCTGATATGACCTTCAGTCATTTTCATCAGTTGTAACATCTTCACATTATTTTGCACCACTTCATCCTGAGGCTTCCTTGATCTCCTTCTTTCACACGTACCATTCACTTTGAGTGCTCAGCACCTGCTTATGCAGTAGTCATCTTTATTTGTATCACATACTTATACCAGCATTGTCTCCTCTCTTGCACACTTCATTTGATTCCTTATATACTCAGTTTGACTCTTAGATCATTTATACTTTGTCTTTCACACACACTAACAAAGCACATCAAGCAAAGTATGCTCACCTCATTTCTTTCAAAGCTTTGCATTTCTTCACATTGAAGGCCCACACTCAAAACCCACATTGTGCTACCATGCACACAAAAGCAACATAAAAATCTGCTTTTGATCTTGAGGGATAAGAACTGAACTTTCTCCAATCCATTTTTATTCTAGCTACCACACTATTGGAATATCCACCCTCCACTGCTAATTTGGTCACCTAGATAGCAATACCTATGAAATTAAGTGAATGACAAAGGAACAGGAAATTATTCAATGAACTTCATTAACTTACAGCTGTTTCTGCTATAAGATGTGGTGCAATTAGAGCGGAGTTGTTGTGCATCATTTTATAGCAGAAACAGCTGTAAGGTAATGAAACTCATAGCATGATTTCGTATTCAATGTGTCTCCTCCTGACATGTGGGATGGAGAGTAACTGAAGAAGTCACAGGATATGTGACGAAAAATTTCAAACAAAGGGCACTAAAATAAGATCAATAATAAAGCTAAAGTGAAGAATGAATATAAAGTGTATGTGTTTATTTGGCAAAAAAAAAAAAAGTGACCATCCTGAAATATAACAATATAAAAATAAACATTCCCATCAATTAGTTAATTAAGTTGGTATTTGGGACTTAACCTATTAGAAAGTTCTTACATAAAATTAAGATGAAAGGTTTTAATCTAAATGCATGCATTTTAAAACAAGAGTTTTAACAAGGCAGAGATGTTTCCAGTTCTCAGGTTGATATAAAAAGGGCTAAAGAATAAAATATAAAGAAAACAAGAAATGATTTTAAAACAAACAAAATAGCTAAAATGAATGTCTTACTTTATCAAGAGTTCCATTGGTAATAATTCCATGGTGCTTATGTTTGAATTCTCTGCGAAATGATGGTGGTGCTGTTTGGTAATTACCAAGGTGAATAGTAGATTTTGGTAATTTGTAGACAGAAAACAATGGGATTTCTCTTTCATTGCCAGTTCCATTAAGTGTTTTGTTGAGCACCTGAACAAAATGTTGGCCATGAATATAATTAACAGTATCTGCTGATGATGACCGTTTCTTCCGATACTGCTCAGCACAATATCTTTTATGCATCCAATCTAAAATGGTTTTTTCAATATTAAGTCGTTTGGTGCCACTCCAGGTAGCATTCCTGGGAAGCTGTGAATCAATTGACAAGTTTTTTGAGTGAGCATTTGGAGGGGTTATTTTTATGCAACATGCAATATCATCAAAATTGTTTACAGTTGCATTTTTACTAGGGGTCTTCTTTGACTCAACTGCATTGTTAATTTCTTTTTTATCTATCATAGATTTTTTGAGATCAGACTTATTCCCAATAATTTCATTGCAAACTTCTGTAGGTTTATCAGAAGCTCCATCTTTTTCACACTCTGCTGCTGAAAGTTGTAATGTGGAACATTCTTGCTTTTGAGGTAAATCTATCACAGGTAAATTCTCTTGGCTTGTTATTGCTGGTTTGTTACTAATGATTAAAGAGTTATCATCAAAATTATTCTGATTTTTGTTGATGTTATTTTTCCTATTATTGCTTTTGTTATTACTCATGGCAAATGAATGCAAAGCTCTTGCCACCAACTTTCTTTGAAAATCCTGTTTATTTTGTTTCCCTTTTTTCTCATCTTTATTCTCACTCTTGGTATACTTCAATGAATTCTTCCGTTTTACCACAGCATTGGTATGTGTGTTGACCATTACTTGTAACTCCGGGCTGGGGATCTGCCACATATTTGAATTTGGTTCTTTAATATGATTATCTGTATGTGTTGAAGTAGTTAGCATTTTCAAGTTAGAATTTTGTGTTGGGTCAACAAGATTGTCTGTGTTTGCAGGTAAATTGGTTTTGTTATTGTTGCTTTGCAGCTCTGTCCAAAGCCAGTCACCTGGAATACTCATCAGAGATAGCCTATTGGTTTGAGTGGACTTTTCTGTGGTACTGCGACTTTCAGACCAGTAACCTTCTATATTTTGAAAATTCTCTTGATAGCTGCTTTTCTTGCTGTTGTTATTACTGCTGCCACTGTCAAAAGTGATGCTGGTGTTATTTTTTACCCTATTACTATCAGCAGCTTTATCCATAATTATTTGACTAATGATTTTTGGAGTATCTTGCTGTAATCTGTTCAAATTTGGGTCAGATAAAGAAGAGTCAGCCAAATTTGAACTCATAACCTTCTGCTGTTGCACCTGCACAGACATTTTCGCTGAAGAAGCAGAAGAAAGAGTAGGAGGTGGAGTAGGTGTCATGGTCTTTTTGTTAACAAATCTGGGAGAGATAATTGTTGGTAGATGTCAGCCATAGTACTGGAGTAGGTTTCACCCTATTCTGCCACTTTCTAGCAAATAATTCTTCAGAAATTTTGTAGAAATTCTTAAATGTGGCACCCTGTATAAAGCAAAAAAACAAAAAAAATTAATAAACATTCCAAGTAAATAAAGGATCAAAAATATTGAAATTTGTAAATCTATAAAAGGCAGGATGTGTGTGTGTGTGTGTGTGTGTACATGAATGTAATTTATGCACATCCACAAATTAGCACACATGTCACCCTAATTTTAGGACATTCGTCACAATCCTAGCTGGGTTTTGTCAACTTATTTTTCCTAAGGCACCTGCGGATAGTGGTAAAAATCGATTTTCAACCATAACTTTTACCAAATTTGAAGTTTGCTAACATGAGTTAAGTCCGCTTCTTGCCATAGTGAAGTGAATGTGTGTGTGTGTGTGTGTGTGTGAGTGTGTGTGTGTGTGAGAGGGAGAGAGAGAGAGTTTGAAAGCGTCTAACAAAAAACAGTAAAGGGAAAGTGTGTGACGGACAGAGAGTGACAGCATTCATCAAAAATAAAAATGTAAAATGTTTTTTTCTCTTCTCAAACATGAGATATAGTCTTCAAATTTAGGATGCTTTTGAAAGACACTATATTTTATAATCAGATTATATATACTTTCTCACACAACAATTAAAATATACTTATTTTAAATCACTTATTTATCTATCTATTTATCTATAAAAGGCAGGATGTGTGTGTGTGTACGTGAATGTAATTTATGCACATCCACAAATTAGCACGCATGTCGCTCCAATTTTAGGAGGACATTGGTCACAATCATGGCTGTGTTTCTGTCAACTTATTTTCCCCGAGGCACCTGCAGATAGTGGTAAAAATCGATTTTCAACCATAACTTTTACCAATTTCCACGTCGGTGAAATCTCTAAGTTTGCAGATATGAGTTAAGTCACCTGTCTTGGCAATGGTGAGAAAGAAAAACAAAGGGTAAATTTTTAGATTAGCACCTGCACAATTTTCACTAAGAAATAAGAAAAAAACTTGGATTTTTTGCGTGGAATCAAGTACCCTGACCTCCCAATATGCTGCAAATCCCTTCTTTTGGTTCGGAAAAAAGGGGGGTAGGGCAAGGGGGGACCCCCCATCCCGGAATCATTGGAAATCTTTTTTTTTGCGTTGAATGAATTCCTGTGACCTCATAATGTGCTACAAAACCTTTTATGCGGTCCAAAAAATGGGGTGGGATGAGGTTGAAGCCTCAGAAATTTCACTCTCCACTCCCATTGATCTTTTCACCCATACGATTTCACTATGGGAAAAAAAAAAAAAATCGGATTTTTTTTTTTTGTATGAAATCAAGTGCCCTGATCTCCTAATATGCTGCAAATCCCTTATTTTCGTTCAGAAAAAAAAAAAGGGTAGGGCGAGGACTCCCCCCCCCCCCCCAATCCCTGGAATCATTGGTAATTTTTTTTTTTTCATTGAATAAATTCCTGTGACCTCCTAATATGCCACAAAACTCTTTCTGGGGTCCCAAAACGGGGGGGGGGGTGAGGAGGAAGCCTCGGAAATTTTACCCACTCCCAACATTTTACAGAAATAAATTTTCCAGAGTGTGAATTACATGGTTCGTTATTAAATATATATATATATATATATATATATATAATTATATGTATTTATTTTCTCTTAGTTAACAATTAACTCCGACAAAATAAATTGGTTAATAGATACCAGGGTAGCAAAGATCACAAAATGACTGTGGTGTAACTCCTGTTTATGAGATAGAAACTCCCTGTTATTTTGGGCATTTGAGTAAATATAAAATTTAATAAATGGAGTAATACGCATATGTTAAATGAATTCTTTTATTTCCGACATATGTTTCGAAGATTACAAATGGTTCCTTCCAAAGGAATAAGTGATGTTGATAAAGATGTAATTTTCTCTTCAGGGAAATATATAAGAGCCAACTTAACCGTAAGACATTTTAACCAAATGTGATAACTGTGGGTAGAGAAGATTGCTACCTATCTTATTTGGAAGTTGCAACGCTACGAAACAGTACATTAGACAAGGAGGGAAGAAAAGAAGGAAAAGAAATTTAGAATTTAGAATGAGAAGTCAAAAAAATTATTTAAAACCTGATTAAAAATGGGAGAAGAGTGTTTTATGTATAATGGGACCGCAAAGGGGAATTAATCTTGTATTTATACATGTAGGGTTGACATAAATGCATATAAATATATACACACACATGTTCATATACATACATACACATGTACACATACATATATATATACATATATACACACATATATACACACACACATACATACATACACATACATTTGTATGCACATACACACGATAGTCATGTGGAAATGAAGATTAAGGCAATGCTATATGTATAGGAAAATGATGCTTGTATGAACTAGTAAGATATTAAGTGTATGACAATATATAAAGGTGATGAATGGTCTATTGATCTAAAGAGAGAGATTGTGTTGTTAAGTGAAATGGAAATCAGATGGGGCAAAAAAAGGGGGTTAATGGAGTAAAAATTACTTGTTTAAACTAAGTTAATATTATTACCAAAGTTTACTTCGATAATCACCCTCTATATTTGTTGATGCAAGGGTTTTCCAATAGATAAAATAAAATTTTGCATGGTGCAGTATTTTATACGTAATAAAGCAGGGAGAAGAAAATATTTATATGTTTTGAATTCATCTTACGATAAACGTAAACAAACAAACTAAGGTTGCTTTCAGAATCTAAGATATGTCTAAGAAATTTAAAGAAGACAATTAAAATTCTCAGACGCAGAATAATGCCACTAACATAGCCTAAACAGGATAAATAACTCCTATCTTTGCTGAAGAAAGTGAAGGCAACAAGTGAAGGAGATGGAGTTACGAAGGAGCAATGAAATCAAAGGTATAAGGTTATTGGAGCACAACGTATTGAACATAGTTGGAAGTAATGTTTATGTTAAGTTAAGCTGAAAGTAATGTTTAAGTTCATGTTTATAGACGTGCTGGGTGTCTTAATTTGGGTTCAAATAATAGAAAGTGTTCAGATAAGCGATACAAGCCAATTATACCTTTATACATATAAAGGTATAATTAACTTGCATCGCTTGAATTATGTGAATAACTAATAGATAAATAGGTAAGTTGTCTCTGTTATATAAGTTTGTAAGGGTTATTTATATGAAGAAAACACATGAGCTTGCCAATGTTTACATCTGTATGCTCTTTCGATGAACGTGTTCACAAGTTTATTCTTTGTGAATAAAATGAAGAACAGTTCCGTATAACATAATAGTCCCCAAATTAATTTGCTAAGACTCATTGTGTTGCGTTTATTTCTATCCCTAAAAGAGGAATAATGGTTTGATATTCTTCTGGAAATTGGCGAAGATGAAGATCCAATGTAAAAAGATACAGCAGTAGGGGTGGTGACTTTGCATTGATATATAGTGTTCTTGAATTTTGCATTATCACTTAAAAAACTAATTCTGTTGCTATTAACTTCCGAAATAATGATGCTGTTGCGGTAATTATTATTATTATATTTCTTATTATAATTATTGTTATTTAGGTTATTATCTGTATTGTTATTGTTATAATGGTGATGGTTTGTATTGTCGGAATTAATGTTGTTGCTATCGGTACCCGTGTGCGAATTTAATAGTCTCATATTGTGTGCGAATATCATTTGCGAGATATTTTTAGTGTTTGAAAATCCAAATCTAACCTTGTGCGTGTTTATGACTGGGAAGTAGTGAGAATGTCTTGGAAAATTCTTATTAACAGCATTTCGGAACTGAGAAACCAGATTTGATTTAATCTGTTTTCCAAATGGAATTATTAACCAGATACTTTTTATCAGATTCAGGTGTTGTATATGTGTTATTATTCCTAAAAAACTTCAATTTATTATTATTATTATTATTATTATTATTAAAAAAGGGTTTAAATTGTCGGTTACCTCCCCTATAATGTAAAAAAGCGTTTGACTGTATGTTATTGTCAATAGGGTTATGATGAGGACAATCATTGTATTTATCGTTACTATCAATTTTAATATCCTTATTATCATAGGCAGAAAGATCGTAAGTAGAATTAATGTATCTGACCTTTTCTTTATATCCTGCTTTTAGTAAGGCAGAGTTATAAAAGTCAGCTTCTTTGTTGAAAATATTTTCATTTGCGGATAGATTTGACAATTTAAGTGATATGTTCTTAACTAAATTTCTAGTTACCATTTTGGAATGATTGCTAAACTGGCCAATATACTTAGGATTAGTGGAGGGTTTATGGTAAGGGAAAAAGGTATTGGTGTGTAGGTCTAGAGTGACATCAAGGAAATTGGTTATGGAGATTTCATCCTCAAAGATGATACCAAAACCCATTCTACAGAAAACCTGACTAATCTATTTTTAACTTTTTGTATTTTTTGGTTTGTGGTATTATGGAGATAGAGCAAGCAGTCATCCCGGTATAAACCGCCCCTAATTGTTGGGAATATATGCGCAGACCAAACCAGCTATCTGTGCTGAGTCGGAGCTTCCCATAGGCATGTCAAAACCATCGGGAGTGTCCTTGCATGTCCATAGTCTATTATTAAATTTAATTATAGATTTTTTAGCTGCTAAAACAACATCAATCTCTTCTCTAGAAAGACCCGCCTTATTATGAGCAAACCAGAGTGCCTTATTTAGTAAAATGGGATTAATTGAAGAATAGAAGTTAGCGATATCAAACTGGATAAATTTGGTGTTATGTTTATCATTGATGTTACGAAACCAATCTACTACCTGTAATGAATTTGACCACAAACTAAGTTTTAATTTTTTGACTAAAGTAGGTATATATTTGTCTAGTATGTTTTTACTAAGAATATCTACGTCCGACTTAGATGGGCAGATAAGACATAATTTGGGGCTACTCCAAAAGTTTTTCTTGTGGTCCTTTAAAACAAATCGGGGTTGTTTAGGGTCCAAAGGTTCAGTCCTCTTTTGTAAGTTATATTTATCCATGATTTGTTTGGCTTTCAGGTTAGCTTTCCTAAGTGCTGTTTTACTTGTGATTCAATAGTTCTTTTCTATTTCTCTTTTGAGTAATTCGTTGTAGTGTTCCTTAGATAGTTTGTACATGTTTCCTGTTTTATCAGACTTAACTAGTATGCCATCAATGCTATTAATTTCCTTAGTGATGTTGTTGAGGTATCTGAGGTGACTATTTCTTAATGGTGATTTGTGGAACTTAACATTCTTCACGATTGTCCAAAGATCTTTGAACTGCTTCAATCTCGGGTTTGGTAGTGGGTTGTTTTTGGATTTGAATAGTTTTTTAAAATCTGAAGTTAAATCCTTGTGTTTTTGTTGATCATTCTTGTTATCAAAGAAAAAGATTAGTCATCTCACTCGGTTGATAAAAGAGTTTGTCTTACTAATAAGGTGTTTAAGGAATGTATTCCTTGGTGGAATAGGTATATCCTTAAGAGATGCATTGATGTTAAATAACTCCATTTGTGGTAACTATTATATTAGCAGGTTATGTAATGGCCTGTTTTAAGTATATTTTATTATATGTATTTATTTTCTCTTAGTTAATAATTAACTCCGACAAAATAAATTGGTTAATAGATACCAAGGTAGCAAAGATCACATATATATAGTAGAGAATGTGACGTGTGTGCATATATATATATAATAGTGTGCAAACCTTCGATGCAACCTTCTCCAATGCAGATCTCCGAGGCAACCTTCTCTAATGCATATCTTCGATGCAGCCTTGATCAATAGTACCCTAGGAGTGGTTAGGTCTAGATTGGGATTAGTTGCTGCCTTTCAGAGGTTCCTGAGCCCCCTTTCGCTAGGTTAGCTTAGGCTTAGGTTAAGGTTTAGTTGTGATCTGAACATAACCTCTTCTGACACAGAGGATTGGAAGCCCTTTTGGGTGTTCTATTTTCCTTGCTGGAAGGGCTTGAAACCCATGGGCCAAGGGTGGTTAGATGATGGGGGTGGTGGTTTCAAAAGGGCCAGCATGTGTAACCTGATCGCCTCTGCCAGTCAAACTTCCAACCCATGCATTCCCATTGCGACACTGATTCTGCAGAACTGGGTTGGGTGTGAAAACCAACTTTAAAGTATATATATAGATTTTTTGAATCAGCAATGTTGTGTTCAGTTAAGTCCTATTTGGGATGAAAAATTATTGAGACCAGACCATAATCTTATTAACATGTTTATGACAAAACAATCTACTATATAAATGAAATTGTAATTGTATATAACACCCCTTATGGAGTTTTCCATTCAATCAGGATGAAAAATTGATAAACCAATTCCTTATAGGATTTCTCACTAAAATTGGCTACACTCCATTTTCAACCATAACTTTTACCAATTTTGACGTATTTTGTTCAAACTTGATGCTAGTGTTACTTAGGACTCATGGGATCTTTGAATGCTTTAAGTTCTCCAAATGAAGAAAAAAAAAAAAAAGAAACAATCGATGAGTGGAAAAATGGATAAACTGATTCCTTATGGGATTTCCCAATCAAATTGTCTGCAACCCATTTTCAGCCAAACGTTTACCAATTTCAATGGATTTCACTCAAATTTGACGTCGGTGTTACTTAGTTTGGTTTGAAACAAAGCGCTTGATTAGCTTAATAATCCTTACTTAAGCCTGGGCAACACCGGGCTATACTGCTAGCATTTAAATAAAATGTACTTTGAGACCAGACCATAATCTTGTTACCATGTTTATGACATAAAATAATCTACTATATAAATGAAATTGTAATTGTATATATCACGGAAAGACTTCAAAACAGAGCATCCTCAAGAAAAATGGATTTCATTTTCAAAATCTGCATCCCAAATAGAAGGAATTCAGTTATTACTAATCAAAAATTTGCTGCAAGAAATAACTCAACTTTCAGATTGCCAAATCTACTTCTCTTGATCTGTCCTATCTGTCTATCTCTGTCTTTTATGTTTACACCTCTCTATACATTTTTACCACACTCTCTCTCTCTCTCACTTTCTTGACATGACATATAATTGCCTTCATTTTGTTTAAAACTTTGTTATAATGTTTTTGCTTTCACTTTATGAGAGAGAGCTATCATGCAGAAAATGCTAGCTTCCAAATCCTGTTTTATGAATGGGTAAAAATAATCAAACTTTGGACCTCTGTAACATTTTCCTCAATTTTTTTTTTTTAAATAAATCAATTGCAAAATCAGATTCAGCATGGAAAATTACACCAGTGTACCAAATTGGAAAATTTTCACTTAATTTCAAAATTTCAAAATCTGTGACAGCAACAGAAGATTCCTTCTTGCTACTTGTTTATCTGTCTCTGTCTTTTACACATTTGTTATAGTAAACGTCCCTCTCTCTCTATATATATATATATTTACCACACTCCCTGTATATGTATATCGCTCATACTGAGTGTGTGTATGTTTGTATATGCATGTGTGTGTGTGTGTGTGTGTGTGTATATATGAGTGTGTGTGTGTGTATGCAAGCACACATAGAATTGCACTAGGTCAACAGAATCAAAAATCCCTCGCAAAGCGTCAAGTTCATGTGACACCTGAATGGAGAAGGAATAGGCTTGATTATATATGAACACAAGCCTCTGTTGCACAGTCTCAGGAGACACCTGAATATAGATTTCATCAATTAGACAAGTGTACAAGAGCATCTGTCACATAGACTCAGGAGATGATGTCCCATTTCAATTCAAATGACTTCAATTTCCAGTGAGTCTTAATTTTACCAGTTGACCATTGATAAATCGCAAGGGCAAACATTTTTCATTGCCAGTTTACATCTTGAAGAGCCTTATTTCACCTACGGTCAGCTTTATATTGCATGTTCAAGAGTAAGAAGTAAGAAAAATCTTTACATCTATGCACCAAAAGGAAAAACAAAAAAACTTCATTTATTGAGACCATATAAATTGTCTCAAATAATGTAGAAATCCATCCTGATCAAGGCCTATCCATTGGTGAAAACATAGTCTGACATGGAATTAAAAAAACTGAAATAAAGGATTCTATTTTGAAAATTACCCAGTAATGACAGGCTACTCAGCTAGTATACATATACACCAACAAGGGCATACCTACATTATTGTAATAACATATGAAAATGGGCTGAAAAGTTCATAGGCTGACTATGAAGGAATGATGCTAAATCTGTGAAATCTTGTATGAATTAATTTCAACTCCCTCTTATTAATAACTACGTTGTTTCTTGCCAGGTAAACCAACATCTGATTGTTCGAAGAAAATTTCAAAATAACTAGTAGTGACTTCTCTTGAAAATAGACAAAATTTGGCATCATGGTGTTATCAAGTACCAGCAGAAAAAGGGTTTAGCCCCCAAGGACATTCATGCTGACATGGTTACTACATTAGGAGATGACACTCTAGCTTTGTCAACAGTGCAAAAGTGGAGCACTGAATCTAAGAGGGGAAGAAAGAGTCCTGAAGATGACCCAAGGCTGGACAAACTGCAACTGCTACCACTGAGGAAAACAATGTTCATGTTCACCATATGGTGATGGATGACAAGTGATTGACTATAAATCAAATAACCAATGCTGTTAGTATATCTTATGGGGGTTGGAAATATTTTGCACAATGAACTTGGCATGATGAAGGTTTCTGCTTCAGTGGGTGCCACATCTTCTGATCAAAAGTGTATCAAGTTGACCACACCATAAAAACTTTGACATCGTTTGAGGCAGATCCAAATGATTTCCTTGAACATTTCCTAACCCAAGATTAGTGTTGGCTTCATCACTTTGTGCCAGAGGCAAAGAGACAATCCATGAGGTGGAATCACCCCTTCCCAATGTTCCAAAGAAGGCCAAGGTTATTTCATCTGCAGGGAAGGAAGTGGTCTCAGTTTTTCTTTTGTATGCAAAAGGCATTGTGTTTATTGACCATCTTCAAAAGGGCCACATTATCAATGGAGAGTACTATGCCAACTTGCTGAGGTAGTAATGAAAAGTCATCAAGACCAAAGGCCCAGGAAAACTGTTGAAACAAGTCTTGTTTCATAAGGTAGCTGCAGCAGCACACAAGTCCTTGTTTTTAATGGCTTTCAATGGTTTTGTGGTTGTGCATGGGACAATAGTTTCCAGTTAATGCCAAAATGGGGTATTTAACTGTGTCTATATATGTTTAGATAGTGAAACACCATCTTTCCTCTTTAGATTGCAAAAAGTATGTGTGCTGGTTGTATTGTGTTTTGAACTTGTTTGCTGCTGACCTTATATACATGGGAGTACCCAAAAGTAACTGGGAACGTTCTCTGTGGGACAAGCCTGTTGCAGTTCAGGCTTCCACTGCTAGAAGTTACTTGATGTGACCCTCAGGCATCAGTCTACCAACAGGCAGTGAGGTTGTACTGCCACATGATGTGTTTTTGTTTTGCTATGATTCTCCCCTGCTCACTGATTTTTCTGATGGCTGAAATGAAGGAACAGCTTCTGTGAAATTCCATTTTCTGCCAGACAAAATAGTGGCCGAAACAGTTGTCATGCTTCAAACAGCTTACAGGGATGCTGCTGCCATGAGCAAAATACAAGTTTATGAGTGGTTTCCATGCTTTAAAAATGGTCACTTGTCATTTGAAGACCAGCCTTGTTCAGGACGACCATCAACCTTCCAAACAAATGAAAACATCATGAAAATTCATGAAATGATCTTAGTGGACTGTCACTGAACAATTGATGATCTTGTTGATACGACTGGTGTGTCCTGGAGCTTCTGCCAACGAATTTTGAGTGAGGAATTGCAAATGAAAAGAGTTGCAGTGAAATTTGTGCCTTACTTGTTGATGGAAGATCAAAAGCCATCACTACTGAATGCATGTCATGAACTGAAAGAACAGTTGGAAGTTGATCTGGACCTTTTTTCAAAGATCATTACTGGTGATGAAAGCTGGTGCTATGGAATTTGCAAACATGGAAGAGGTGAAGAAAAAAACGACAGAGGCGTTCAAAGGCATCACTTCACAAGAGTTCCAGCACTGCTTTTGAATAGTGGAAAATGTGATTGGACTAAGGCATTGCTTCAAATGGAGAATACTTTGAAGGCAATAAAAGTATAAAACTAAGTGAATAAAATATATTGCAAAATTTCGGTTTCTTTTGGGTACCCCCTTGTATATAGATGCAGTTGGTGTTGTAGTGTTAGTGGTTGCAGGTACACTATAGAAAATTTTTTAAAAGATGTGAAAAGGTTATTCCATGATGGTTTCTTGGACAAGTTGGGTTGGTGCAATAAATTTAAAGCCAAATTTCAGGTAAAAAAAAATTCATTACCAGTTTTCACACCCAGACATAATGTACCATTTGCAGCTCTGGAAAAGGGGAATAAAGAATTAGACAGACTGGAAAAATTGGGAGTGATTGAAAAGATTGATTATTCACACTGGGCATCTCTAACAGTTTATGTTAAAAAGAACAATAAAATTCAGGTATGTGCAGATTTTTTGACAGGACTAAACGAATGTTTAAAACAATATAACTACCAGTTACCTAGCCCAGAGAAAATTTCTAAACTAAATGGTGGAAAATTGTTCTCAAAATAAAATTTTTCTGATGTGCACTTACAAATACAAGTGAAAGACGAATGTACCCAAGTTCTAACAATTAATACCCATAAAGGTCTGTACAAATTTAACCAGTTTCCACTTGGCATAAAAGTTGCTCCAGTTATATTCCAACAAGCGATGGATATGATACTTGCAGAGTATGACTTCATGATGGCTTAAATGGATGATATATTAATTAAAAGTGAATCCCGTGATCAGCATGTCGAGCATGTGAAATGTGTTTTTCAAAAAAATAAGAGATTATGGTTTCACACTGAGTGAGGAGAAATGTGAATTTTTCTTACCTAAAATGAAATATTTAGGACAAATCATCGATAAAAATGGTTGTTGACCAGATCCATTGAGGGCAGATGCAATTAAAAATATGCCGCCTCCAACAAATATATCTACCTTACAAGCCTATTTGGGACTTGCAAACTGTTTTCAAATTTATATACCAAATGTGCACAAGGTAAGTGCTCCACTAGATAATCTGTCAAAAAAAGATGTAAAGTGGAATTGGTCTGAAAATTGTCAGAAGGCATTCAACAAAATTTTTAAAATTTTAACATCTGATTTGTCTTTAGCAGATTTCAATCCTGCAATGGAGATTAAAGTAGCTTCAGATGCTAGTGAGTATAGTATTGGAGCAGTAATGCTACATAAATATGAAGATGGTAACATGAAGGCTGTGGTTTATGCCTCACGTTTGCTTCTACCTACAGAAAAAAATTACAGCCAAATTGAAAAAAGAGGCTCTAGCAATTATTTTTGCTGTAAAAAAATTTCATAGATTTTTACACAGTAGAAATTTTTGATTACAGACTGATCATTGTGTGTTATCTATATATGGGTCAAAGAAAGGAATCCCTATCCATACTGCTAATAGGTTGCAATGCTGGGGTACTATATTACTAAACTATGATTTTAAGATGGAGTATATACCATCTAAGAAATTAGGACATGCTGATTGTTTATCAAGACTGATTTCGAAAAATACTGAACCACTTGAGGATATTGTGATTGTTGCATTGTGAGTGGAAAATGAAATTAATTTTTTTTTTTTTTTTTTTTTTTTGCTGTAGCTTAAGCTCAGAGCTGTGGCCATGCTGATCATATGTGAACTACCAGTTACATTACAAAGCATAACATTAAAAGTGGAAAACGATGAATTTATTAAAAAAATGAAAGAAATGCTGAAGGCTAAAAGAGATAAAAATATGCGTTTTGCTGAATGCAACACAAATTCAAACCGGTTCTCAACATGTGACAATGTGTTGGTGTAAGCACAAAGTGTCATAATGCCAGCCACACTACAGAAGTGATTACTAGAGGAATTTCCCCTTGATCTCCCCGGGATTTCAAGAACGAAATCATTAATGAGAAGTTATGTGTATTGGGCCAAGAAAGGACCATGACATTGAAGAACTAAGTGAAAGCATGCAGGGGTTGTGTGCTAGAAGTAAAATTACCTACCACAAAATGGCAACTGTGGCCAGAAACAGATATCCCATGGTCCAGACAACATGTTGATTATGCAGGTCCATTTAACAGTTCATATTACCTTGTTGTGGTAGACAGTTTTCTAAGTGGCCTGAAGTGCGTAAGTGCAAAAAGCCAACATCTGCGGTTACAGCAAGTATTTTACATGAATTGTTCACCAGATACAGTATTCTTGATACCATTATGTTTCATAATGGAACTCAGTTTACTTCAGACGTGTAAAAGAAATTTTGTAAAATGTTTGCTGTCGAACATGACTACTCCACTGTATCATCTTAGGTCAAATGAACAAGCAGAGAGTTTTGTTGATACTTTTAAGAGGGCTTTAAAAAAGGTGAACAATAATGACCTAGCACTTCAACAATTTCTAAGAGTGTACTGAGTAACACCTAATCCCAATACTCCATCTGGAATGTCACCCATGGAATTAATGTTTGTTAGAAAGTTAAGATTCATTTTTTGCAAGTTGTTATCAAGTTAAAAAAGAAAAACGGCAAACAATAAATATAATTCAAAATTTTTCACAATAGGTGACAAAGTTTTTTTTTAAATGTATAACTATGGTAAAGAAAGATGGGAGGACAGTGCAATTATTAAACAAATTGGAAAAATGTTATTTTTGGTAAAAGGAAAAAATTTTGAACATAAAAGATATATAAACTAACTTTAAAAAAACGATTTTCAGAAGAAACAGTCATGAGAGATGAAATTCCCTTGGAAGTTTTTTATGACATGTTTGAGGTGCCAATACCGAAACAAATTGAAACTACACGTTCAAGTACCAGAAAAAGGAAAAGAATTGAATTACTGGAATTAGACCCTAAGTGTAAGAGAGATTAAACACTGGACAGGGTTTAATTCACAAAAAGGGGAGAAGTTATGGGAGGTTAATTCTCAAAAAGATGTGGAAAGATCCTGATCACCCTCACGTAACTGAAAGTGGACTAATGCATTTCAATAAAAGAAACTATGCAAACTGTTGGTAGTTGACAGCATGGCAGTTGAGAGTGTAGTTGACTGCGTTGATCATACATATTGGTTACTGTGTTACTTTAATATTGCAACTACATTTGGAGTAGTATGGAGTGTGTTCTGTCTGAACATATTCATTCTGCGTAAAGTTATTCTAGATAACCATTTTCAAATATCTATTAGGGTAATGCTATCTCTACACCCGATGTGCACAACACGTCATAACAGAATACTAATGCTCCGTTATCAGTATTTTCCTGCTCATCCACTTTTTATAAATTGACAAAAAGTAAAACTATACCAATGAGAAACTGAAGATAGGGGAGAAAAATTACCAATAAAGCAATAGTATATAAATTAAATTATATCAATCAGAAAGCATTGCAGCAAATATGAGTGAATCAGTTTGAATTAAAAGGAGTCTGACCAGGTTCACACCTGAGAAACACCTTAAGCAAACTGTGAGTCTCATCAATTCAACTGTATTGAACATGTTTTAAAAATTTCAAATGATCGTGATGCTTTCAAAAACATGACAATTTTTTTGTCCCACCTCTTTTCAATCCTCACAACAATCTGGGGCTCATTTTCCCCTATGGAAAATATTGTTATAATGTATCCTGGATATAAACAGAACTATAACTGAAGGCTAAAAAACGTTCAAGTGGTAAAGAACATTTTTAGTTGAGAGCAAGAACAAACTGCAAGTCTATAAGAATTTGTGAGGACATAGCTATTTGAGTTGGTTGTTAAATGTTCAAATTTTGCCCAACACTGTGGCAATGAAAGCAAATTCTATTTTGATTTCTCATTAAAGGAGTGGGAGATGGGCCCAAAAAAATTTTGTATTATTTCAGTGAGGGTTGATTTGGGTGAGTAGAAACAATTGTGCTGATGCATTCCAAATTTGTGGGGAGGGTGTTATTCCAAAAGCCAGGAGAGAAAATAATATAAAAAAAGTGAAATTTTTGGAAAACTATTTCTCAGTACTTTGGCTGTTATTTCTGGCAAGCTGAATAATGATATTGAGGCCTCGCTCTTTTTATCTACTGGTTTGACAATCACCCACATGTGTGAAAATGAGCAATAGAGTTTTAAAAAAACATCTGGAATTTTGTATAGGGGTGAGACAATTAGTCTAAAAGCCAAAAGGTAAGGTGGCAAATATTCTAGCAAAATCAAAATTTTGACAAATTTTTTTTTTACTTTTCAGAATCATATTCTCTTTATTTTGTCAGTAGAATTCTAAAAAAACATTTTTGCAAAAAGCATAAAACAAAAAGTTTGGGTGGGGACTGAAATTTTGAAAAGCTATTTTGGGAGAAAAATTATAATCTTTTTTGTTGAAAACATAGTATTCCTAAGACATTATAAAAATATAATAATACAAAAGGGACTGAATGCATATTCAACATGTTCAACCCCAATTTCATTTACCTTTCAACTATTTATATTCAATAATTGCTCATACAAACTACCACCACCACTTTGCTTGAATACTACTGTTTACTTTATGTTTTTGTATGTGTGTATATCTATACACACATGCACACACATATGAATAGAATAGATAAGAGAAGTGAGGTGAGAGAACAGATGTTTATTCCATTCATTAAAAACTGTTCCATAATCTTGTTACTTATATAATAGATATTACATCAACATTCTCATGCATATAGAGTATAGATATAAACATGTGTATGTATGTGTGTGTACAGGAAGCTGAGAATATTCTGAAGTGATGGGAAGAGGCCAGATGGTCTTACCCTTTGTCCCTAGGTAAGAAGTAGGTGCCTCATCTGGGTCGCTACAGTCTGTGACTCCTTTGCTCCCTCCCATATTTTGGATGTTGCAGTAAATGGGAGGGTCATTGCTTCTGTAGTTGAATGGAACAAAATCCTTAAGTATCAGAACTCCTGAATATTCTTCCAGCCTGTGGCTGTCATCATGGCAGTTTGCCCTGTCAAGGTGTCAGGTGATGCCCATGAGGGTGCTTGGCTGTTCCAATGTCTTAGCCTTGCCAGCTCATGGTAATGCTGCAAGCATATTGGCTTGCTTTAGTAGGTTCCATTGAACTGTGTGTTATGCTACTAATTGAAGTACTTTGTGTTGAATTGATATTTTTTCTTTCTTTCTTTCTCTTTTTCCTCTTTTTTTTTCCTTTCTTCACTCATGTTTGTGTTTTTTTCAGCTTGGGATTTGCATTTTAATGTGGTTTTGTATAATATATGTATCATATGCATACGTCTTATATATGTAATTATTAAATTATCTAAATAATATATGTATATATATATATATATATATATATATATATATATATATCATTTAACGTCTGTTTTCTATGCTGGCATGGGATGGATGGTTTGACTGAGGTCTGGGGAGCCAGCAGCTGCACCAGGCTCCAATCTGATCAGGCTATGTTTCTACAGCGGGATGCCCTTCCTAATGCCAACTACTCCAAGAGTGTAGAGGGTGCTTTTTATGTGCCACAGGCAGATTCTTGAAAAGCATGATTGGGGTGCCCCCTTTCAAGTGTGAAGTAGTGAGGTAGCATCCCAGATGGGCTGCAGTCAGTTCAGGAACTCAGCCAGAAAAAACTACAACCCGGACCTGATCAATGACAGCATCGAGGAATTTGAAAGACTGCTTCTGCCTGGGCAACAGCTGCAAGAGATCTCAGTTGATCTTGTTGACAGCATTACCACGTGGAGCCAAGATGGCTCACTCACAGAGCCATCAACCATTGCTAAAGCTCTATGCAATGCTTGGGAGCATATGCATTACATGATTATTGACAGCTAGCACCATCTCACCATAGGCCCTCTGCCCCTCCCCCTGCCGACCCTGGCTGATTGAAGGTCTTCCCCACCCCTTGCTAAAACGCTTTCCCCCCCCCCAAAAAAAAAAAATTTCGTATGTCCAGAGTCTACATGATGTAACACATGTTCGTGGAAAATTTCATTAAATAGTATCTATAAATTATCTAAATAATTTTGTTTTTTAATTATATTGTATTAAAATTATACCCATTTTTAAACTCAGAAATTAAAAAAGCAACAGACTAATGTTAAGAATTATTCATGGTAAACCCATGAATTGTTCTGAATTCAAGAGTCTGTTGGTGTACACACATATACATTTATAGGTATACTTTACATACATGAATATGTTGGTGTAACATCTATTGTATAACTAAGAAAATTATGAAAAAACCGTAAATAAATGGAATGAACACCTATTATCTCACTTCACTTCTCTTATTTGTTCTGTTGATATACATTCTCTCCATCATTGTATCTCTTAGATTTTCAGAAAGACGCAAAAGTTTATCTTAACCTCAATCATGATCTTTCTTGTTAGTCATGCACTGGGCAGGGAGCTTAATGTGAGATCTATTTGATTCTTTGATTCCATTTGAAGGAGAATTTAAAAATCACTATACTAATCACATAGCTTCCTTCCAACATAGGGACAAAAGCAAAGCTACCAAGTTGGTTAGCCATGTATGGAGTTTGAAACTGAATGCAACACCACATACAATAAAGTGGAAAATAATTGAAAAATCCACACCATATGTTAACAGATCAAAAAAATGTAAGCTATGCTTAGCTGAAAGAGCTCAGATCCTTTTCAGATCTAATATCTCTAACTGCTGAACTCCAGTAAAGATCTTGCTTAGATTCAGTGATCTAAGAAATAGCTTTGGCTAAAGAGACCATGTTAAAATTCAAGGTGTCTCAAAGTCCTCTTTACCCCCTCAATGAATTGAGCATGTTAAGAATACATATTGTCTGACATGAGTTGTTCTCCATAAACAAAATACAACAGCAATTTGTGGTATTTGCATTTGAATTTGCAGGAGCATATTAAGAATGACATCATTGTTTTGATTTTTGTTCTTTTCTGTAATGGTTTATTACACACACACACACACACACACAAGCATAACTACAATAGATTTAGAGTATTTGGGGATTTGTTGGGAAGAATTTTTTCCGAGAGGGTAAGGAGTGGAGTTTTGGATCAGGAAGACCACGTAAGTTGGAATTTCTTTGTTTTGACAGATTCTTTTCCTTTTTCTTTTCATTACACCCTTCAAAATGATTGGGGGCATCTTTTTATGAAAAAACAGTTTTGAACATGTATGATTTTTTTCACTCATATAACCCCTCGTAACTTTTTAATTTTTTTTAATTTTCAGAAAAGTTTTATGAATTTGTGTTCTAAACAGGAATTCGTAAGATGATGCAAAACCTCACCAAAAATTTCTTTGGTGAGATTTAAGGGCTATTTAGCTGTTATTTTTAGCACATTTCATGCTTACCAGATATTTACCTCCTTTCTTTGTCACTCAGATGTATTGATGTTCTTCAAAATCTTTCTTCCCATAGGGATTTAATCAAAAAATTCTGATTTTAGAAAAATTTTAAAAAGAAATTTTTTTTCATAATCATATGAATTCCCGTGTGTAGCACACAAATACACAAACATTTTCTGAAAATTCCAAAAATTAAAAAATCATGAGGGGTTATATGGGGTGCTTAAACCAGAATTCCGCCAAAATTCAAATTCAAAATAAAGGCTAATTAGGTCTATAGAAGAAAAAAAAAAAATGAATAAAACCAAGTAGATAAAAAAAAGACTGCTATGAAAAAAAGAACAGAGAGGAAAAAATAATAGAACAAGAGTGAGGGAGGTGAAGAAAGCCGAAGTTAATGTTTATAAACTTCATGTATCAGTATTTTATACCTTGAAGCTAAAAGGGTGGGAAAGGTTGATAGCAAACAGAACAATAGAGAGATGAAAAAGGTAAAAGTTATAAAGAGTTAATACTCTTTATAACTTTTACCTTGTTCATCAATAAGGTAAATTAGAAACATATGAAGAAATAAGGCTCAAACATGGAGACACGGTAAAAATTACCAACAAAATACAATGTGTTAAGGATCTTTTGTTTGCTTTTGCTTTTAGAAATTTTAAAACTTTTGAAAATTTTCAAATTTGGTATATTGGTGAAATTTTTCACACTTAATGGTGCTGTTAGTAACTTGTTCCAGAAAAGTTTTAGAAGTACGTTACAGAGGTTTAATGTTTGATGATTTTTACCCAATCAGAATTAGCACTTGGAAGCTGGCAATTTCTGCTTGATTACAACATTACAACAAAACATTCAATGACAGAAGTTTTAATAAGTTTTAAGGACTAAGTCATGTGAAACATTTGAACAGGCATGTAATGCGGAAAATTACAAAGAGAAAAAGAAAAGGAAACTGAAACTGAACATTCAGTCACGAAAAAACGAAAGGGCAGACACCCCATATAACTCCTCACTCATAACTTTATTCTTTGGAATTTTGTTTGAATTCCTGTGTGTGAAACACACATACACAATAATTTTCTGAAAATTCCAAAAATTCTTTTCTACTCTAGGCACAATGCCCAAAATTTTGGATGGAGGAGCCAGTCGATTAGATCAACCCTAGTACACAACTGGTACTGAATTTATCAACCCCAAAAGGATGAAAGGCAAAGTTGACCTCAGCAGATTTTGAATTCAGAATGTAAAGACAGACGAAATACTGCTAAGCATTTCGCCCGGTGTGCTAACGTTTCTGCCAGCTCGCCACCTTGAAAATTCCAAAAATTGACAAAGCTATGAGGGGTAGACTGCTTAAATCAAAATTCCATCAATGAAATTTTGTGATGCACTCCAGGAGTTTGTCAAGCAAATTACAATCTTCATATCTCCTGTGCTACATAAACTCACAGAGAAAGGAATCAACCATAGAATGGTGGGTGCAACAGCAACAGACAGGTAAAAGCAAGAAAACACGACATAACAGACAGGGAAGCAGACTACACAACAGCTTGGCTTGTTACTATGGAAACAAGCAGCAATGTCTGTGGCTTTTGATTGGTTAAAATTGCCCAAAATTTGTAAACTTTAAAAGCTATTAACCTTTTATTTATTAATTTATGACGAAAATGAATTTCATTTCCATAATTAGCATACATCAGTACATCAAATTTGAAATCAATTGGAGCAAAAGTGAAGGAATTGAAAAGTGGAAGCTGAATAGAAAAAATCTTATGTTAAGAAAAGGCAGATATGTACAAATAAAAATGTATAAGACCAGAAAATTGTGCAGAGAAAAAAATTATTATATTAATTAATAGAAATATTTATTACACAGGTATGTTGTGTGTTGTAGTTGGCAGACTATGTTGTTGAATGTCACAAGTATATTACAGTGATTTGTCAATGTTGCTGTGGTAGCTGGTTTAGCTAACAAAAATGAAAATATGTTTCTTGGGCTATGGGAAGAATAACTGAACACCTGCTAACATTTAACAGAAGAATTCATTACTGCACATAAAGACAAACTGCATTGGACTTTTACAGTCAACAACAGCAATAATTCTTCTTTTGCTGGAATGTAAACAAATGCCTCTTTAGTTCTAATTATCAACAGTATTTAATCCAGAATTCCTGAATCTGAAGTGGTTGAGATGTATAACTAATGCTGAAGTGATGGGAGTGGAGGAAGTTATTGCAGTGATTAGTTACATATAGTACTTTATGCTCTAAGTTCAAATCCTACCAAAGTCAACTTTGCCTTTCGTTCATCTGGAGGTCAATAAAATAAAGTAGCAGTCAAGTATAGGAGTTAATTTAATCAGCTAAACACATCCCCTAAATTTCAAGCCTTGTGTCTATATCAACAACAATTATTATAATCATTATTAGATTGACAGAATCCTTAAAGCAAGAGATAATATAACTTGTGGTATTTATTTTGGCTCTTTCCATTCAAAATAATCCATCATCCTTCTGAGGTCAATAAAATAAAATATTAATCAAGTACTAGAGTTGATTTAATCAACACCTGTATATGATTTATGTCAATTTAATTGACTGTTACCTCCCCAACAAAATTTCTGGTCTAACAGAATCATTAGCATGTCATTTAGCAGCATTTTTTTTCCATCTCTTTCTCTCTTGAGCTCAAATTCCTTCCAAGGTTAACTTTATCTTTTATTCTTTGGGGATTGATAAAACAAATGCAAGTTGAACCTGATGTCAAAATAATCGACTCCCCACCCCCAAAAAACAACTTAAGGCCTCATGCCTATAGTAGAAAGGATAATATTATTATTCAAATGCTACTTGAAGTCAACTTTGCTTTTCATTTTTTGGGGTTGATGAAATAAATACTGTCAAGTACTGGGATCAATGCAATTGACAAGCACCCCCTCCTTCAAAATTTCAGGCCAAGATTATTACCTCTGCCTTAGCAAAGGCGGAGGTATTGTTTTCACTCATGTTTGTTTGTTTGTTTGTCCATGGACAAGATATCTCAAGAACTGCTGGATGGATTCAGAAACTTTCAGGGATGTTTGGCCTTGTGACTGGCACGGTTTCATTAGATTTTGGGGTTGACCCAGTACCTGACAAGGATTCTAGATTATTTTTCTGATTTTCTTTTACTTTACATGTATATGCAAAGTTTCATATAGTTCAATTGTACATGCACACACATACACTCACACATTTTCAGTGTTGAACATTATCATCCAATTTCCATTGTACACACACACACACATGCAAACATACTTCTCTTTTACATACTTCAAACATCATTTATCGGCTTTTTCACTCCTTCCTTCGTTATTCATCGATCACCCTTCCTTTCTCATTTGTACAACACTTTCTTTGCCGCTTTGTTTCGTATTTCTCATTGTCATTACTTTCTCTCACTCCCTCTCAGTCATGGCTATTACTCTTACTACTCCTTCACTGTATTAGTATTTCATCTCCTCTCCCTTCACCTCTCACTCAATATATATATATTTGGATTATTTTTCCATTTGAGAGCGATCAGGTTCATTTTTAGTATTCACGTTTGTGAGAGCAGTCCAGTTTATTTCAGATATTCTCATTTTAAAAATCATTTCCAGCTAATTGTTGAGAGGACATTCATGTTGCCTTGGCAGAGGTTTGCGCTCTCTGAGTGCTCATTATTATTGTTATTATTATCATATTTCAGACTGATGTCAATATCTTTTGATCAGGAGTGGGTCATAATTAATGACCATGGGTCCTGTCAACTTTCTCATTCCAGTTACATTGACATTACTCTTCTCAAAATCCTAGCTGTTCCAAGTAGTGCTGTTTTCTGAAGCATCTCAGTCTTGATAGTTTGCCAAGCCACATCTGAAATTGGTTTGTCATGGTTCCAAGTGCCCCTTTCAAAATAGGTATAACTTCCACTTCCTCAGTTCCCACAAACATGCTACCTCATGCTTCAGATCTTGGTACCTCTCCACTTTGTCCTCTAGAGATAGTGATGTCAATAATTTAGCCTTGTCTTTCTTCTTTCTCAATCAGGATCCCATCAGGTCTTCTTGCCTCAATCACATTGTCACATTGCTCATTGAAATCCTATAGCAATTTCACCATACCGTTTTCCATTACAGCAAGTTGCTGGTGTTCAGACCATCTGTCAGCTCATTCCAAGTTGTATTTCCTGCATAAAAACCAATGTACAACTCGAGTAACATTGTCATGAACCCCTGCTGTGCCAAAGAGCTACATTCACATACAATGTGGTTTGTGATTTCTCCAAACAATGGCGATTTGATCATTTTGTCAATCTGGAACTTTATGTAGTTAGTTCTTAATGCTTACTCATGAGCAGCACAAATAAGAGCTTCAGTCCCTTCTTTCAAATCACCCTTACTCATCCAGGCCCGTGTCTCGTGTGTGTGTATGTGTACCCAAAAGTAATCAGAAACAATCTGTGGGACAAACCTGATGTTGTTCAGGCTTCCGCCACTAGAACCCACTTGTTGTAACCCTTAGGCATCAGTTTGCTGCCCAGCGGTTTCAGCTGAGGTCATACTATCACATGGTGCATCTTTGTTGTGCAGTGATTCTCCCTTGCTTGTCGATTCTTGTGATGGCTGAAATGAAGGGACAGCATGCTTCCATGAAATTCTGTTTTCTGCTGGGGAAAATGGTAGCTGAAACAGTTGTCATGCTTCAAACAGCTTACATGCTGCCATGAGCAAAGCACAAGCTTATGAGCGGTTTTCATACATTAGGAATGGTCACTTGTCACTTGAAGACCAGCCTCATCCAGGGTGACTGTTGACCTCCTGAACAAATGGAAACATCTTGAAAATTCATGAACTGATCTTGGAGGACCATCACCAAATAATTGATGAACTTGTTGATATGACTGGCATGTCCTGGAGCTCCTCCTAATGAATTTTGAGCAAGGAATTGCAAATGAAAAGAGTTGCAGCAAAATTTATGCCTCACTTGCTTACACATCAAAAGCAGTCATGACTGAATGCATGTCGTGAAATGAAAGAACAGTTGGAAATTGATCTGGACCTTCTTTTGAAGGTCATCACTGGTGATGAAAGCTGGTGTGATGGCTACGACCCAGAAACAAAACAGCAATCAAGTCAATGGAAGCATTCAATGTCACCACACCCCCAAAAAGTGCATCAAATGAAGTCCAATGTCAAGACAATGCTAATTTGTTTCATTGATGCAAAAAATATTGTCCACATAGTATTTGCTCCTACTGATCAAACTGTTAACCAGACATTTTAATTGGAAGTTCTGAAGCATTTGCAAGACATGGCGAAACACTCCAAGCAGTGGCAAAGTGGTGAGTAGTGGTTTCATCATGACACTGTTCCTTGAGTGTGAAACAGTTTTTGACCAAAAACAGCATGACCACATTTACCCACCCTCCCTATTCACCTGATCTTACTCCCGGCAACATTTTTTTGTTCTCCCAAATGAAAAAAGTCCTTAAAGGAAAACGTTTTGCAGATGTGGAAGAGGTGAAGAATAAAACAACAGAGGCATTAAAAGGCATCACTTCGCAAAAGTTCTAGGATTGCTTCAAACAGTGGAAAATACATCTGGACTAGTGCATTGCTTCAAATGGAGATACTTTGAAGGCGATAAAGTTTAAATATGTAAAGCTAAGTGAATAAAATAATATTGCAAAATTCCGGTTTCATTTGGGTACCCCATCATATCTTTCCAAAAATTAGAGTATCTACATCTCTTAGGAACTGTCCATGTATCGCCTTGTCTTGCAACCTTGCAACTTTCTTTTCAACTGCATTTTTCTTGAACTCTTCTTTGTTGGTACACAACTCTGTTTCTATGATCCCATCCAGTTTAACTCCCATGAGTAATGGTTCTGTGCTGTTCTGAATATACCAACCAAGACTATTTTCTTCACTTCTTTTGCAATCTTCGCAACCTGTCATACTTCTTCCGCCATCTTTTTGTGATAAGTGTATCCTGTGCATGTTACTTTTAGAGTGTAAAGCTCCATACATAGTCATTTTATTCCTCATTTCTCAGTTCATCTGGTTTATCTCTTATTCTGTCAGCCTTCAGGATGCCAAAGTACTTACACCAACTCTCTTCAACATCCCTTATGACACTTCCATCTGGTAGTTCTATCACTTCAGTTCTCACCACCTCTCTTCTTTGAAGTATTAGAACTCCACATTTCTTTAACCTGAACGCCATTCCTATGACCTCACTGAACAGGTGTACTGT
This sequence comes from Octopus bimaculoides, assembly GCF_046866305.1. NCBI lineage: Eukaryota > Metazoa > Mollusca > Cephalopoda > Octopoda > Octopodidae > Octopus > Octopus bimaculoides. Next base: position 29,624,882 of record NC_142940.1, read on the forward strand.
TTTGATCAATAAGTCTACTTGTGGCTGGTTCTTTCCAAACAACTTCAAGTCATCCATAAATAAAAAATGGTTAACTTTAAGGTCTTGTCCCTACTTATAAATAAGGCTAGTCTTTCTCAGTAAAATAAACAAAGGAGTCATGCACAGGACAAATAAAAGTGGTGATAAGCTTTTGCTCTGAAAAATCCCTCTCTTGATTGTGACCTCTCGAAGCACTTTACCACATGACGTTAACGCAACTTTCCAACTCTCCATCTACTGCTGAATAAATTCTCTTATATTATTGGCTACTCCAAAAAGGGCCAGACACACTACTTTCCATGAATGGGAAACGAGGTCATATGCCTTTCAGCATTCAATCCATGCCATTGAAAGGTTGACAGTCTTCTTTTGTAATCTCTGAGAATGGCTTTATCAATCAAGAGCTGATCTTTTATTTCTCTACTTCTTCGTTTACGACCTTTTTGTTCTTATGGAAGGATGTTTTCTTTTTCCAAGAAGGAATATATGCTTTGTGACAAGATGCCTGTCAATAACTTCAAAAAACTTAGAAAATTAGAAGGCAAAAAATAGGGTGGAAATTGTCTACTGCATTCCTTTTTTGATGCATTCTTCAGACAAAGCACTGTCCCCCACAAGTCTTATCCATGAGGGCAATGGCTTTGAGCTATTTAAAGTTTCATTGAATTCCACTGTGATCTTTTCATGCATGCTGTAAGCTTCTTGATCCAGTACCCTTGAACTCCATTACCTCCAGGAGCCTTCCGATTAGGAATTTTGCAGCACTGCATCTTGGCCATTTTTTGTGTGATACTAACTTTGTGTTGGACCCTACCTGTTAATTCTTGCTTCAGTTCATTAAGCCAATTTGCATCCAATTTATGTGCCTTTCTACTACTCCACAAATCGCTCTAAAACCTCTGCTATTACAGGACCAACCCAGTTGATGAAAATGGAGTTCTAAAGAGAGGATATAGATGGATGATGTTCTGAGAGTGGTCTGAGTGAGGCCTGCTTGAAACAACAAAACAAAGACTGAGTGACCAAGCCAGAGCAATCCACAAAAACCAATGATTAACTGAGTTAGAGCTCAAAACCATAAGGAGGAAAATCAATGAAGTCCAAATTGAAGTACCAACTGAAGATAAACATAATGAACAAAATATGGGTGAAGAAGCTACAGGAGGGAAAAGAAGAAATTAAATTCATTCTGAAACTGACATTTCATTAACACATGTAGAACAATTAAACAACAAAGAACAACAAACTTTGAAAGAGATCATAGAAATTGCACAGAAGAGAGAGTTCTCAGAAAATAAGAAAATTAACCGAGGAAGATTGAAATCAATAGTGGATAGAATAAATACGATAACCAATCATGTGGAGGTAGTAAATGTTACAGATATAAATGATCTTATGAAGGCAGTCAGTACATATGCAGCAAACATTGTCCAGATTGTGATGGTGATATTTTTGTTTAGAGGCACCCCCATTAAGAGGGTATCTATGTTGATATTTATTTTGAATTACCTGTAAAAAACCCAAAGATTTCAGAATCTTACAAAATTTTTTAAATGTCAGAACTTAACAATGATAATAATCAATGGTGAAGAGTATTTCAAAGGTCTAATTTCAAATGCCATCATTGCCATGGCAGTAGAACATAATGTTAAAGGCAGGCTAGTTGGAGTTGAAATAAATTTGTCACACAGGGAACTGAAAAAGCCATTGTGTGTGTGTGTGTGTGTGTGTGTGTGTGTGTGTGTGCGTGTGTGTGCGTGTGTCTTTGAGTCAGAATTTGTCCCCCACCACCACTTGACAACTGATGTTAGTGTGTTTATGTCCTTGCAACTCAGTGATTCAGTAAAGACACTAATAAAATAAGTACCAGGCTTAAAGTGAAAGAGAAAAAAATGAGTACTAGGGTTGATGCATTCAATTAAAAATTTTTCAAGGTGATGCCACAGCATGGCCATACTCTAATGACTGAAACAAGTAAAAGATAAAAGATAACGTACACTTCCTAAAATTTTATGATGCCTTTTTATAAGGGTAGGTGGTTAGCTCAATTTGATTTAAGAATGTGCCAGCTCATAGAGATCTGGCAAGAGTTTTAGTAATACTGGAGGAACATGGGGAGAATGTGTAAGTGAAATCCACTCCACCAACTCAACAGAGATGAGATTCTTATGGAATTCTGGAAACTGGTTGCCCCTAAGGAAGTCACTTGCATTCTTGATTTTTTTCTGTTTTGGAGAAAGGAAGCAGATGCTGGTGTTAACAGAAGGCAGAAAACTCAATGTTTTGTGTGTAGAAATTCAAGCCACTTCAAAGCTTTCTACCCCATGACACCTTCCACTGTTACTACCAACTCTACCAAAAGAATCTTTTCCTCGGAGTTGGTGAAAGCACTAAAACAAACATATCTTTGCAGAACTCCTGAGATCTTACAACAATGAGACAAAAGGCAAAAATATGGTTGGCAGTAGATTGATTCGCATGAATCTGGCTTGTTGTGGGTAGCATCTGCTTCTAACTGCAGAAATTGCATGGTTGAGAATGATCCTGGTGAAGAGCTTGGCTAGGATGAAGAGGAGGGTGATGGCTCCTGTGGTTACTGTAGAAGAGTTTGTTGCCCTTCTATTTCCAGAAGGGGAGGATGATGGCTTCAGGTCCAGTCATTTGGGAGTTGCTCTAATACCCATACATGGTTGATGATGTGAGTGAGTCAATGGACCAAATTTTCTCTGCCTGCCTTCAACATCTCCATGATAATAATGCAGATTCTGGGGGCTCTGCAGTTGTTGAGCTTCTTCAGGGCAGAACTGACTTCATCAGGGGTAGCAGGATCGAGTTTACAAGTGTTGTTGGTTGCAGCTGTGTCTGCAGTAATGGTTAGGCTGGGATCAATTTGGTCAGGTGGGCGATGGAGAAGAAGGCTGAACTGTTCCTTCCAGTGTTTGAAGCATGCAGTTTTTGCGGTGATGACATTGCCATTAGTATCCTTCACTAAGGCTATCTTGAACTGGGATTGGCACAGGCTCTACAGAGCATGTTATATACCTTGCTGATGTCATTGTTCCTTGCTGCTGCCACCAAATGCTTGGCTTCTTCCACCCAGAGCTTCTTTCGGTCATTTGTAATGGTGTTGTTGCATATTTGGTTGAACCAGTGGTACTCATTTATGTTGCCATGCAAGTAGGCCTTGCAGTGGCAGTTGATTATCTTCAGCATCCACAGTGAAATCTAGGGTCGCTTGGGAAGAGGTCTTGTTTGGCACCAGCCACCGCTGCAAAGTCTAACTTTTTTCTTGTCGTTTTTTCCTTTTCTTTTTCATTTGATTCCTTTGTTTTAAGGCTTTTTACATCTATATTTCTTTTCAACGTTGCTGGCTGATTTCTTATAATTCTCAGTTGTTCATCTTCGTCCGGAATTAATTCTATCTCACATATTCTTTTGATTTCTTGTTCTGTTAGTTCGCTCCTCATTTCTGCCATCGTGTAGGTTTCCCTACACGGGGAAACCGTTGCAGGTTTCACCAACTGTGACAATTTTTCCAAAAATTAACAATAAAATTAACAAAACACAGTACAACAATCAAAATCAAATTAAATACTCCACTTATGAGGTAACAATATCCAAAATCATGTACACAATTCAAAAAGAATTATGCATGCACAAAGGGAAAAATAATTTTTATAAAAGAGCAAATATAGATAATCAAATTGAGGTCATGTAAATAAGAGGCGAGTGTGGTAGAGTTACGGTATTTTTCAATTGTAAACAAACTCATATGCGCTCTATATCTAGCCTTAAAGTTCTTCATGCATCCTGTATAAAACCTATCTAGTTTGTTCTCGTCCCTGACAGTGCATGAAAGAAGAAGAATATAAAGTACTCTCTTGAATGGTCTGTTATATCGAGGGCCCCCTACTTTAAGGCAAATATTAGTAAATGTTCTTTATGTATTAGGGAATCCCTTGCGATACTCAGGTCTTTTGGACCAAAAACCATAAATAAGTTCACCGAGGTAATCCCCTTCTGCAACCATAAGTTTTCCTCCACCTTCTTGAAACTGTATAGAAATAAAAATAAATTTAAAAGCAATAGATAATAACAAGTGTAATAGTTTGTGTTAGGGTGATTTGAAACCTCGAAGATTGGTTTTGAAACTACAGCCTGTTTGACTATTCTAAAATAGCACTTTTTTTTTTTTTAAATCTCTCCATTATTTGCATGGGCTTGTCTAAGGCTGGTCCATATTGATTATATATATTTGCTCTTTTATAAAAATAATTTTTCCCTCTGCACCTGTTTGTAATTTTGTGCTGGTGATTTTTGAAGAATAATTTTTTTGAGCTGCTTAGCAGTGGTTTGAGTATTTACGTGTTTTGGTTGTGCTTTCTCTTCTCTTACGAGAAGAGACAGCCGGTTAAAGAATGTCTGAAGACAGTTATTCAGACATATCTTCATCCACTGAAGAGTTGCGGAAGGCTGTGAAATTAATGGACCAAATGCTGACAACAGAGAACAGGAATTTTGCTGATGCAGCAAGGTGTAAGGAGATGGAACTGAATATTGGCGAACTAGGAAAGCATAAAGGAGAAATGACACAAGACGGGTTCGAAGTGAAGCTGAAGCCCCCGCAAGAAGTAAAAGACGGAATAAGGCAGAAAACGATAAACTATCGAACCTATTCGATAAATAAAGGAAAAATTGATGTCGTCACGACAGAGAAAATAGAACAGGCGTTGAGGCAGATTTGGGATGATATAACATACCTGGCTAAAGGTTCCACTTTTGGAACAGTAGAAGTAAGGTTCCGGAATGCGGCAGCAGCAAGGAAACATGCAGCTTCAACAATTCGAAGTGAAGAAGTGGTGCTGTTGCCCACGTATAGAGGCAGGAGAGCGACAAGGATCACAGTGGAAGGAATCCCACCGGAGATTGATGTGTCCTGGGTGGCAGATACGGTCCTCTGTGGTAATGAGGACAACATAGTAGTGCTCCAGGCCAAGAAAAAAAGACTGCATTAACTGGAGAGGTCAGCAATTGGAGATGATAGTCCAAGGGTCAAAAGAAACGGTAGAAAAGATTACAGAATCTATAACCATGGATGAAATAACTATGACTGTTAGGGTAGAAGGAAGAGTTCCACGTTGCTTCAAATGTGGCCTGAAGGACCACATAAGAGCGAACTACCCTACACCACCCAAAATGGTAGAGGAGCGACAGCCACCACCACAAGAGAGGAGACAAGAAGAAGTGGAAAAAGAAACTCCAGGAAATAAGGAATGGGAAACAGCAGTGAGGAGGAAAAAAAGAAAAAGAAAGAAAGTAATTGTGAACCCCAACCCACCCAGTGCCCATCCGCTCCCTTTTCACCTCACCCTCCCAATACAGACACCAAACCTACCCAATCCCCTCCAACAAGAAAACAGAAAAAAATACAAATACACACGATGAAAATAAGATTTCCCCTCCCCCTATTTGTTTTGCTTGCGTTCTGTATGAGAACGCGGGAGATGACACGGTAAAACGGTTGAACGAGTGGAAGGATATGGTGGAAGTAGAATTCTTGGATGATGATGGTGAGACTACGATGAGTTATATGGTAAACAAAGAACAATGTGAAATAGTAAAAAAGAATGATAAAGGCATTGATTGGTGGAAAGTCATTGGCGATAGAGACTAGTTGCCAAAAAAGATTAATTATACTAAACTGAAAGAGGACTATGGAATTGAACTGCTAGATTTAAGGCATTGAACAACAAAACGGTATCAATGTAACCACTCGACGTCTGGGGTCGAGTGAGCATTCCGCCTCATTATATCATCTTTTTCATAATTCATTCTTTTCTTTTATTTTGTTTCTTTCTTTATACCTCCATTTTATAATTTTAGTTCCCTGATTGTGTTTGTCCCCTTCTTTGTTTAGCCCCTAGTGGGTAATAAAGAGATATTTCCCTTTGTGCATATCTTGATGTTCAAAGTGTGAGTTGGCCAGTAAAGGTTTGGGTTATTGGTGATATATCGTTCAGAAAGGATTGTTGTATTTGTTGCGTGCTGCTTTGCAGCGGTGTAGTCTTACGTTCTCTCTTTGAGAGTTGGTATGGCTAAAAGTAAAAGGAATACCTTTTACTCAGACTTTAGCGGGTCTGAGTATTCGTCATCTGAGGAAGAATTATTGAAAGCGGTTGACGCTATGGACGTGGACCTCGATAAAAGGAAGTTTGCGGAGGTTGCCCGAAAAGAAGAGGAAAATGTAGAAATTGACACAAAGAAATATAAGACATTGTTGAAGCGTGACGGTTACAACGTTAATGTGACCCCTCCGCTCAAAATAACAAAAAGTATGAAAGGCAGAACTATTATGTACAAAACATTCTCAATTAAGAAAGGCAAGGTAGACCATAAGTTGACGGCGCAGGTGGAGAAGGTGCTGAGGCCAATCTGGCAAGAAATATCATATCTTGCCAGAGGGCCGAAATTTGGTGAAGTGGAGGTGAGATTCACAAACGGAGACACGGTAAAGAAGTATGCGGAAACTTCATTGAAGGATGAAGAACTTGTACTTCTACCCACGTACCTGGGACGTAGAGCGTCTCGGGTATGGGTAGAAGGAATTCCATTGGAAATTGACGTTGCCTGGATAGTGGCCGCTGTTTTGGCTGAGACTAACGGCAAAATAGTGGTGCTCCAGGCAACGAAGTCAAAAAGTTCCAACTGGAAGGACCAGGTCCTAAACATGATAGTGCAGGGTTTGAGCAAGGCATTGGAAGAGATGGTGGAAACGATAACATTGAACGAAGTGGTAATGAACATAAGAGTGGAGGGCAGGATACCGCGCTGCTTCAAATGTGGTCAGAAGGGCCACATAAGAGCGAACTGCCCTCCACTACCCAAAATGGTAGAGGAATGACAGCCATCACCACAGGAAAGGAGACAGGAAGAAGAGACAAAAGAAACACCAGAGGATAAGGAATGGGAAATGGCCAAGAGAAGGAAAGATAGAAAGAGGAAGAAAGTAAGTGCCTGTGAGCCCCAACCCACCCAATGCCCACCCTCTCCCTCTTCATCACACCCTCCCCATGCAGCCACCAAACCTACCCAATCCCCTCCAACAAGAAAACAAAAAAAAAAGATACAAACACACACGATGGAAATAAGGTTCCCCCTCCCCCTGTTTGTTTTGCTTGCCTTCTGTATGAGGACATGGAGGATGACTTGATGAAACAGGTAAACGAGTAGAAGGATGTGGTTGAGGTGGAACTCTGGGAGGATGGTAAGGCCGCGACGTGTTATTTGTTGAATGAGGAACAAAAGGAAATAGTGAAAAACAATAAAGGGATTGAATTGTGGAAAGTAAAAGGTGATAGAGACAAGTTGCCGAAAAGCATTTGTTATACTGAACTTAAACAGGACTATGGCATTGAACTGCTAGACTTAAGGTGGATCAATTAAAAAGAAAACGGTTGCAATCTAACCACTCGACTTCAGGGGTCGAGTGGGCATTCCACCTCATTGTATCATCTTTTCCATAATTCATTCGTTTTGTTTTTTTTTTCTTTCTTTATACATCTGTATTATAATTTTAGTTCCCCAATTGTGTTTGTCCCCTTCTTTGTTTAGCCCCTAGTGGGTAATAAAGAGATATTTCCCTTTGTGCATGTCGTGACATTTGAGTCGTGTTGTGATAATTTGAAGGAGAGTGTGAGTAGTTGTTAAGAAATCGTTGTATGAAACTGTTGAAGAATTGTTACTGTTATTTTGTTACTGTTTATTGAATTATTTTGTTGTTGGAAGTCATTGCTGTAGTGTTTAAATGACTACTAGCTACGCAGCTGCAGCTGGCAGCGGCCGGCCGGCCAGTGACATGGGAATGAGAGAAGTTAACATTAAAATGGAAAATTTGAAGAGACATTTCAAGTATTTGAAGAAAGAAGGAGACTGTCTGCGGGTTAATCCACCCAAAGAAATAATGGAGGAAGCGGAGAAAAAAATTATTATACATAAAACGTTGAATATTAACTCTAAAAAAAATCGAAATTGCGAAGACAGAAGTAATTGAAAATTGTTTGAACAGAATTATGGAGGAAGTGGTACTATTCATGAGAGGAAGGAAATATGGAACAGTAAAAGTCTATTTCAAGACTGAAGAAGGAGCAAATAAGTACTCTACCATGTCTTTGAAAACAGAGGAGTGGGCCCTTTTACCAGTATATTGCGGTAGAAGGGTGGCGAGAATAAGAATTGGTAGAGTACCGCTAGAAATAGACATGGAATGGTTGGTAGCAGCGGTGATTTACAAATGTAAAAATGAGGTGAAAATAATCAAGGTGGAAAGGTCCAGAGAAATCAAATGGTAGGGTTTTGGGGTAGAAATCCTAACCCACATTACCCTACTGGACCTACATAATATTGCAGAGGAGTTGGTGCTCCCCGATGACACCCGACTACGGATCGTGGTGGAGGGTAGGCCACCAGTGTGTTTCACATGTGGAGAAAGGGGCCACATGAAGGCATGGTGCACCCAAAGGAAGCTACAAACAGAACAGGTGGAGAGACAGGAGAGTGTGGACCAGGTAGTACAGGACAAGGCAACGAGAAAAGAAACAGAAAAAGAAGCGGAGAAGGGATTCACTATGGCTAAAAAGAAAAGAAGGAGGAGCGGAGGAATGAGTTCTCTGCCAGAGAAGCAGAAAAAGGAGAGGGAAGGGGTGAGAAAAGAAATTGTGAAGGAGGGCAGTAGGAAGGAAAAAGAAAGTGGAGTTACCAGTGGAGAAAGTATCGGAAACCCAACTGTATGAAGGTGAGATGGAGAGACTATTTAGGGAGGAAGAAAAGAGAGAACCAAAAGTCCAAGAGAAAGGAAAGAAGATATGAGGAGGAGAAGGAGTATGGTATTATGTAACGTACTCAATAAATGTTGAAATAGAGAAAAAAATAATCAAGTTACATTCAATAGTAAGAGTAAAGGTGCCTTCATACATCTACGCGGAGGATATGAAGGCAATAGTGATTGAAGAAGAAAACTATAGAAAATTGAAAGAGATGTGTGGGGTAACGTTGTCCCGCCAGGAGTAAAGGTGGAATTTAAAGAGTTACCACCAGTGGTGGAGTTAAGAGAAATTGAACACCTAATGAACTTTTACTAAAGACAAGAGAAAAGTATGAAATTAAAAAAAAAGAACAATTGTAAAATGTACATATAACAGTTCAAATGGTAATGCATGAGAGTGGGGCCCGTGCGTCCATTTCATTTTCTCATTTTTATATAACTTTCGTTTCATTTACATTTGTTTTATGTTTTTTGTCCCCACTGTGGTCTTGTCTGTCCTTGTGGTGTCCTCATCTGTGTTTGGGGCTTTATGCCTAATAAAGAAATTGCATGTCGTGACATTTGTACGTAAGTTTACCCTGACGAGGGGGTCATCACCAGTTTGCACTCTATTGTGTTTATAATACAGTGGTGTACCCCCAAAATGGCCATAGGTGTTGTATGTGGTTTTCGTGAAATTGTTTTTACTGATTGATACCTGCTGGGTGCTGTAATTGTATTTTGACCCATGTGTTGTGAACTTTTGGACTTGGTGAGCGGAATTAAATTTTACATGTTTTACATGCTGATACCTGCTGGGTGCCTGTTATTCACTCTTGTATATACCTAACTGGTGCGGACTTGCCTATTGGTGTCTACAGGGAGATGAAGAACTTGCCTATTGGTGTCTACAGGGAGATGAAGAACTTTGTGCTTTAATTCTAAATAGTGTTAAATCATTTCTGTCCTTCATTTTTAACCAATGGACTACTTTATGGTACCTCATTTCTTTATTTTATTTTTCTTTATTTTAGTTTGACCTATATAATATTATATATTTGAAATTTTTATTCCTTTTATTTGTATTAATTTTTATTCGTATTAATTTTAACTTCTATGAAATGATATTTATGTGTATTGTATTATATCTTTAACTCATTTGTATGTTATCAGTTGAAACAATACATTTGTGTATAAAATTTTATACTTTTTGTTCTATTTCTTGCATCTCACTTCTTATATATTTCTTATTCCTTATGGATTATGGATTATGTTGTATATCTTACATATGTTCATTAAGGGGGTGTGATATGTTGAGTCATTAACCCAGCGTTTTTATTCTATAACTAATATTATATATATATATATATATATATATATATATATATATATATATAAGAAAATAAAAAAGGGGTTTGTATGATAGTGTATAGACGAATATATTATTTAAAAGAGTTCTAACTGTCTGTTTTTTTATGTTTTATTCATATTCTTACAAAATTAATGTGTGATATAGAATATGGAATATATAATATAAATAGTAAAATGAAATGAAGTATAATGAAATGAAGTATTGAATGTCTTATTGAATAAATAAAATATTGAGTATTAAATATAAAAGGACTAGTATACTTTCATGCTTTATAGCAGTCATCAAGGTCCCATCTGACAGATGTGTTATATATATATATATATATTCATTAGTTACATTATTTACATTTGACGGATGTACTCTTCAGCTTTCATCAAGTGTCCTGGGGAATTTCAAACCTAGGTTCTCATTCCTAAGGTATTTTCCCAATGTTGTTTATTATTATTATTATTATTATTCTGATCACTGCCTGGAATCCAACTCAGAATCTTGGGGTTAGTAGCCTGCGCTCTTAACCACTATGCCATATGCCCATGGGCGCATATATATATATATATATATATATATATATATATAGGTACAAGAGAGGATATAAACCTCAGAAGGATTAAAAATATTCAGGCACATACATACATAGTATTAGTAATATACAAAACAAGAGAGAAAATGGAGATAAGATTAATAAAAGTTTATTAACATTGACAAAACCAGACCTACAATTGTTTCAATTCATCACTTGCAGTATAGAACTTAACCAAATTTAATTTAATTTAACTATATTAATTTGGTTAATTACTACAAGCACTCTAATAGAGCTTCAGGAATATAAAGTTAAGAAAGAGAGAAACAAATTTCAAAGGTCAGTATTCATATTCATTCAATCCATTTCATTCAATGTTGAAATTTATAAATATATAAACATATAAATATAAATACATAGATGTACTTGCGAAATTGAATGTCCATATTAGAATCAATGAGAAGGGTAGATGAGAAAGTTAGTATAAAATGATTTAAGAGAAATCCTGAATAAGTGCTACGTCTGACGGTCATTTCAGGGAGATATAGGTTGGTATGGGCAAGCTAACACTAACCATAGCAATTATCTATATTTCTCTCATCAGAGTTAGAAGATTCAAAGAGTTATTAAAATTTTTTAGAGACATGAAAGATTGAGAATTTAAAAAAAAAGAATGCTTTGTTGGACCATACTGTTCATGTGGATGATATAATTAGAATTAAAGTTACATGTCAAGATACATTACGATGCTCTATATAATAGTATTTTACAATGAATCCAAAATATGAAAGGCGACTAGATTAAAATCCTATAGGCTAATTATTTTTGGGGAAGAATTTAAAAGTTGAAAGATATTTATGTCTACAGGTAATTATGACATCAGATATCTTATTAAGTAAGCTCTTTTTGTTGGTATGGAGTATGTGGATTGCTTCCTTTATGCATAAATCGCAATTTTTAGTATGTATTATATGGTGTGGTTTCCATTATGATAGACCAATCTAGAATGAATTCTTTATTGCGCATTTTTAATTTATTGATGTGAGTAGCTAGTGTGGTTGAAGTTTTTGTTTTATGATTGATAAATGAATTTGTGTGTGCCCTATATCTAATCTTACAATCAGTCGTACTTGCTATGTATATATTTTTAGGTTCATTAAGGGTTGAAACCTCAACTTTACATATGACATTTCTTTTTAAACAGAATCCTTTTAAGGGACATAGGACCCTGTTATGACAATTACATGTTTTATTTCCAGGTTTAGCCTTTCTAATTTTAATATCAGGGTTTTGCGAGTTGGCAGAAACATTAGCACACTGGGTGAAATGCTTAGCGGTATTTTGTCTGTCTTTAAATTCTGGGTTCAAATTCCGCCGAGGTCGACTTTGCCTTTCTTCCTTTCAGGTTCGTGAGGTCGATCTAATCAACTGGCCCCCTCCCCAAAAATTTTGGGCCTTGTGCCTAGAGTAGAAAAGGATTATTCTTTATATTAAGGTCAGCTATATAATCATCTCTGTTAATGCTGTTATTTCTAAGTTCAAGTCTATTGTTGGCCACAATCATAGATCCTAGATTGGGAGTGTTTGAGTGTGATAAGTTAAGGCAGGATCTATTAAATATGGAATGATATTTATGACCTAGTGGGAAGTTCATGTCAATAATTCTAAAAAAATAATTTAGGGAGGTTTCTGACCTGGAGGGAAAAGGGAGGTGTGAACCATATAATTTCTTGTCTCCTCCCCAAGGTTTTCCTATTCTGCCCAGTATAGTTATTGTTATTATAATTAGATTATAGTATCTTCTAAAATGTTGTTGGTTCCTATATTCGGGGTGGTTGGTTTATGGGAGGTGTGTCGATGTTTAAATATTTGGAAAACGTTTGCCTGATTTATTTTAAAATATTGTGTTCTTAATATAATATATTTTCCTATTGAATCCACTGTCTTTTAATGCTGTATTATAAAGGGGTGCAAAATCATCGATGATCTTTTTGTTTGCAGATAAGTTAGATATTCTTATCAACATAACTTTGATTATTCCCTTAATGACACTTTGGGGATGATTTGATAAGGTGTGGATATACTTAATAGTTTGATTAGGCTTATGGTAAGGATAGAATAAGCCATCATCTAGATCTAGATTTAATGTTACATCCAATATGTTAACACATTTAGTAACATTTTCAAATATAATATCTAAGTTGTATAACTTAAAAAATTCAATTAATCTTTTCCTTATCCTATCAGTTGCTTGTGCAGAGGAACCAGATATAGAGAATAAGGCATCGTCTCTATACAGACCTCCTTTGATATTAGGAAATTCTTCATTAATTTTTGAGAGTAAAAATAGGCCAACAATATCTGTGACCTGGACACAGTCCGAGCTTCCCATTGTAACATCAAAGTTGTCATGAAGGTCATATCGGGTCCAAGTCCTATTTCTGAAGAATATCAGTATTTTTCTTGCGGTGAAAAATAATATTTTTCTCTAATGGTGTAATACTAGTAAAATTCTCCACAAAAGTAATTGCTTTGTTGAGTAAATCAGGCTTAATAGATTGGTAGTAATTACTAAGCTTGAATTGTATAAAGCAGGTTTTCCTTTTGTTATTCAAAGAGCAAAACCAAGTTATGACATCTCCTGTGGATATCCAAAGTGGGAGGTTTGTGTTTCTTTTAACACAAGAGATAATTCTATCAATGATAGACTTACTAATTCTGTCCAAGTCAGATCTGGTTGGGCAGATTAGCCTAATGGTGGGTTTGCACTCAAAGTTAGTTTTGTGGTCCTTAAAAGTGAAATGTGGGATTTTAGGGGCATAAGGTTCCGTCCTATCTAGCAATTTTAGCTCCTTAATTAAGTCAAAATAGTTCTTATTAATTTCATTCAGTCTATTATTGGCCACTATTTTATATTTAGAGTTCAATTCCTTCAAGATAAAGTTATTATAGGCGTCGGTAGGTAGTGAATACAGGTTTCTGTTTTATCAGAAAGAACATGTAGGTTATCAGAGTTTGTTTTATTTGAGAGATAATGTCAGTTAATTTCTTCTGGATGTGGTTTGTGATTCTCAAGAATTTTAGTCTTTTTACCATGTTAATGAGGTCTTTTTCCAGTTTAAGTAGTGCAGGATTGTGAGGAAAGTTTCTGTAGGTTTTCAAGTTATAATTATCCAATTTTGAATCATAGTAAAATGCTTTCTATCTCAACCTTTTGATGAATTCTCTAATTCTCTGCAGTAGCATATTGGTGTACATATCCCTAGGTGGAACCAGGATATTTTTTATAAATTGACCAAGGAATTGTTTCTCCATAGGTTGATGCTGTAGGAAGTGCTCACCTTGAGCAGATATAGAATAATGAAGAAGTACATGGTATAGTTATTCACTTTATACAACACAACTAATAAGCGTGCTAATAGAGCTTCAGGAATATAGAGTTAAGAAAGAGAGAAACAAATTTCAATGGTCAGTATTCATATTCATTCAATCCATTTCAAATTGTTGAAATTCTCCACAATGTACACAGATGTGTTCACATATATGAGACATGGTAAAAGTTCATAAGAATTTATAAATATATAAAAATTTAAACCTCACAAGTACATCTATGTATTTATATTTACATGTTTATAAAGTTTTATATATTTTAAGTTTTTATACACTTATGAATTTTTATATATATATATTTATAAACTCTTATGAACTTTTGCTATGTTTCATATATGTGAAAGCATCTATGTATGTTGTGGAGAATTTCAACAATTTGAAACGGATTGAATGAATATGAATACCAACCTTCAAAATTTGTTTCTCTCTTTCTTAACTTTATATATATATATATATATATATATATATATATATATATATATATCAGTTGATTAAAGTTAAAACATGGTCTGGTTTCCACGTTTTTTATTATGGTATTTTAACATTAAAAAAATATATATTTTGTAATGCTCATAAAGTTAACTTAGCACTTTCATACATAGCGTAATCATCAAATTTCTAATGTGTTTAACTGACAGTTGAGTTCTTGACAACTTTGGTACTTTTTAGACTGCTCTTAAAAGAAATATTATGCAAATTATCAACACTTATCTCAATAATGGAAAAACAAACAACTATCCTACAGGAACTGGAAAAACAATCAACAGATAAAGATATATGTCCAAATCTACATTCAGAAATCAAGGATTTATCTGAGACCCAATCAATATATAGTTTAAGATCCGGTCATGAAAACAAAAAAAAGCTAGCCTACTAGGTGTAAAAAAATGTGTACAAAACGAATATGAAAATAAAAATTTGGGGAGAGGACTTTCAGAAAAGTCACAAGATCTGATTTTTCCCTTATAACATCAAGAAAAATGGACACATATTACTGAAATTTTATAGATGGCACAGATTACGATTATAAAGAAATTTCTGGTGAAAGTTTTTTCTGAAGGAGTGGGGAGAGGATTTCAGAAAATTCACATGATCCAAATTTTTCCCTTATAACTATAAGGAAAATGGATACTTTTGATGTAATTTTACAGAAACACCTTACGATTATAAAAAAATGTGGGAGGGGAATGTTTTCTGAAGGGGTGGGGACTGTTGGAAAGTTCACACGATCCATTTTTTCCCCAGATAACTTTCAGGATCTAGTTTAGTGCCTGGTCACCAAAACAACAAAAAGACAGTCTAATAGGTATACAAAAAAGTGTAGAAAACGAATAAGAAAACAAAAATTTATGCAAACAAATGAGGGTGTGGTGGTGGAGAGAGGACTTTCAGAAAATTCACATGATCTGATTTTTTCCCCTCATAACTTTCAGAAAAATGGATGTCTTTTACTGAAATTTTACACAGAAACACCTTTCAAACAGCATAGATTACGATTATAAAGAAATTTGTGGGTAAAATGTTTTCCAAAGGGGCGGGGAGAGGACTGTTGGAAAGTTCACACTATCCATTTTTTCCATAACTTTCAGGATCTAGTTTAGCGCCTGGTCACCAAAACGTAAAAAAACAGTGTACTAGATGTAGAAAATGTGTAGAAAATGAATATGAAAGCAAAAATTTGCACAAAGGAACAGGGGTGGGTGGGGAGAGTACTTTCAGAAAATTCACCCAATACGATATTTTCCCCCCATAACTTTCAGGAAAATGGATAGCTTTTGATAAAATTTTACAGAAACACCTTTCAAATGGCATAGATTATGATTATAAAGAAACTTGTGGGGAAAATGTTTCCCTGAAAGTTATGTGGGAAAAAATCGGATCATGTGAATTTTCCAAAAGTCCTCTCAACACCCACCACCCATTCGTTAGCACAAATTTTTGTTTTCATATTCATTTTCTACATGTCTTTGTAGACCTAGTACAATGGGTTTTTTTGTCGTTTTGGTGACCAGGCGCTAAACTAGATCCTGAAAGTTATGAGGGAAAAAAAATGGAACTTTCTGACCATCCTCTCTCCACCCCTTCAGAAAATATTTTCCCCAGAAATTTCTTTATAATCATAATCTGTGCCATTTAAACAGAATTTCTATAAAATTTCAGTAATATATATATATCCATTTTCCATAAAGTTATGAGAGAAAAATTGGATCATGTGAATTTTCCAAAAGTCCTCTCCCCACCCCACCCCGTTCGTTCGCACAAATGTTTGATTTGTATTCATTTTCTACACATTTTTTTTTACAGCTAGTAGGCTGATTTTTTTTCCTGTTTTTGTGACAGAGACTTAAGCTGTATATTGACCGAGACCCTATCAGAAGTGGTAAAATCTCCAAGAGAAAGTCTAACACAGCCATCATGGATACAAAAGCTTAACAAAAATTTAGAAAACGAAACCTATAGAAAAAGAAAACAAATTTGGTTGACATGTAAAGGGAATTTTTGGAAGGCATACAAATGTAAAATACATGCTGAGATATACACAGATTAGATTGAGTCAGATATACCCATACTTCCCCGTAAATTCTTAATTAAAGAAATTATAGAACTGAAGGAGGAAACAAAACTAAGATGGGTGCTGACTATGTCAAAAGTGAAGAAAGACATCTCTATTAATCTAAATAAAGAGTCTCGATTCAAGACAAAATATGAAACAGTAGACAATGAAATTATCAAGGCAATATCGAAAATAGCCACAGGAAACAAAGCTGAGAAAATGAAAGAGATGTGGGTTAAAGATATTACAAAAGAAGAAAGTAAATGAAGACATTTATAGCAAAAGAAACAATTGTTCTTTGATAAATATGCTAAAAACTATAGTAATGACACCTCAGTACCACATAAAAGAAATATAAAAAAGCAACCTAACCAACACAACATATGCAAAAACACTTGGCAACAAAAACAGTCAACCACAAGGAACTACAGTAAGAACTTTTTATCATTAAAATATACAAAGAAACACCAATACATGTAACATACAAGAATATCATAAACAAAATAAACATTTCTTAGATCAAAACATTAGTAAACAAAACAATTATTCATTTGATCAAAATATGAGAGGAAGTAAAACCGGGAAGAAATCACATTCAAGACCTCAACAAAAATAGCCTATTAGAAACAACAAAAACCAAATAAATAGACTGTCAAATAAATCCCAAAAATTCTTTTCACAAACTGAAAATATAAATAATATGCCCATACCTAGAAACAAGAGAAAAACATACCTGACCAAACACCACAACCAAAGTACAAAGCTTGCCAGAGGAAAGATGTTGATAATAGAAGAAATAATAGACAAAAAGAAATCGATCTTTTAAGATCAGGACAGCAAACACCAAAGAAAGAAAAATTCCAAGAAGAAACAACTGTGAAACAATTGATAGGATAGATCCTAAAATTATTAATCTGTCAAAAAGAAATATAGACAGTGACAAACTTTGATTATTGATGAAAGGACTAAAATTTACACCTACACCTACAGTCAACCATCAGGAATTGGAGGAAGATATCAAAAACTTCTATTGGAAACTACGACTTGTGGAGTTTTTTACTGATAAAAATAAAGAGAATGACGAATCCTTGGTGAAAAATGAAACAAAATTTAAACATCTAGATCAGTTCATTGACATCCTCTCCAGATTCCCACTGAAGCATAATATCAATGTCAGACATTTCAAACATTTCAAAACTAGAAAAGTCTGCCCTTATACGTTGTCAAATGACAACACAATTGTCATCAAACAAGCAGACAAAGGGGTGCCATTATTATAATGGATACAGAATATTACCAGAATCTAGCTGAAGATCATTTAAAAGATACAACGTTCTACCATGAAATACCCTCAAATATTGAACACCACATTATGAAGAAATTCAATTATTTAGTTTCACAACATTATAACTCCCTCACTTCTAATGAAAGGGACTATATTACCAATTTCGAATTGAAATCCAACAACTTCTATGACTTACCCAAAATACATAAGTCAAAAGAAATACAGAACACTATAAAGGAACAAGGTTGTGAATTTATAAAACTACCACAACCAAAGGATTTTAAACTAAGACTCATTATAGTTGGTCTGGCCTGTCCTACACATTGTCTGAGCAACCTCTTGACATTATCCTAAAACCACTATGTAGTCACATACTCAGTTTCATTCAAGATGACATTGACTTCCTGTCATATCTGCCCAAAACAACAGAACCCCATTCACTGCTAGTTAGTTTTGATGTAACAAACTTATATACAAACATTCCACATGATTTGGGACTTACTGTCATAAAATATCCTGAGTAGATATACTATAATCTTCATGGTCAGCCTCATTCTCAAAAACAATACATTCCTTTTCAACGGAAAAAAACTACCTCCAAATTTGAAGCACAGCTATGGGGACGCAATTTGCTCCAGTCTTTGCAAACTCAGTATTGGGAACAAAACCTATATAAAGAAATTGAAGAGAACTACATCAGGTGGGACAGGATGAAGGAGTGATTGAAGTTTGTATAATTTAGTGTGAGCAAGAAAAGTCATGGAGAAAGCAGTTGAGATGGAGAATGAAATGTATATGCATATATATATATATATATATATATATATATATATATATATATATGTAGTATATAGATCCAATGGAGGTAGAATCAACAAAAAAAAAATATTCCATCCAATGAGAGATAAATATCAGTTTAATACACAACCAAAAGAGCTACTAATAGTTTCACGCCTTTATGATACTTGAACAGACATATTTATAAAATGCAGCATGTACCTCCAAGCAATCTTTCAGGCTCTGTTTAGGCATTATATAAATTTTAAAATGCAAGGATGCTGGACAATACCTAATATTGCCAGTTCATAGTTAGATTCAACAATAGAAAATTATACAGTCCATCCTCTAATCATAAGACCCTTGGATTTAATAATCTAAATAATAGCATAAATCAACTGGGATCTAATCTTCAGAACAATAATGTACATCTTAACCCAACAATAACCCTAACTTATCTAATCAAGTAAATAAACTCTGTAATTGTATAAATAAATCCTTGTGTTCACTTGTTGCACATTGCCTAAGTAACAATGTAGTACATAAATGTTCTGTAAAAGCACTAGGAAATGTCTACGCTTATATTTGGACTACCTCAAATAAATATACATGTAGGTATTATAACCATACTTTGTAGCTTTAGGGATAGTAATGAAGCTAACTTCACATCTTTAGCTAGTTTTCTATGGATGTTTACTGATAAAAGAATCCAGTATAAAATTTTGTGGTCCAGTATATGCAAAACACAACTGTATAAAGGTAATAATGATATTTGCAATTTATGCATATAGGAGTGTACCACATGTCCTTCCTATACAATGCAAAACATTAGTGTAATAGCTTCCTCTAAATGCACAGTTAATACCTTATAGCTATATCACCTTTGATTGGTATAATCACTATCTCCCTTATTTCTGCATTTTTACCTTATTCTACCTTACTTAGTCTATCTAATCATAGTTCAACTGAGCTGATTTCAATCAGCAGTTTTGCATTATCACATTTAGGGAATAATGATATATAAAAAAACTTTAATTGGTGGATATCTTTAATCTTTAATATATCAACTAAGCTGTAAATCAGTTTATAAGATGTCCATATATGTGCCATTGATCTTCCTTATATCTTTATTTGTAACTAAGCTACCAGCATGTAATCTAGTGCTATATTAATGGTACTAGTTTACAATAAAAGTAGCTCCTTTGAATTTATTCTAGATCTGTTTCCCATACTTTATTTTACCTTATTCTATTTTATTTGGATATTTTCAGTTTGGCGCCCAATTATAGAAAATTCAAAGTTTATTGAAGATTTGAAAATTTGGTACATTAATGTAGTTTTCCAAGCTAAATCTCAGGAGATATTTCACTTTGACCAGAAAACATTTTTTAAAAAAGTTATAGAGGTTTAAAGTTTGATCATTTTCACCCAGTCAGAAAACAGGATTTGGAAGCTGTCATTTTATGCATGATGTGTCTTAATATGAAACTTTAAATAAATCACTTATGAATTTGTGTTGCAAGATTCCTGAGATGAAATCGTGTGTTGAAACAGATATTGTTGTATTTCAGGATGATCATTTTTTTTTTTTTGCTAAATAAACACACACACAATATATTCATTCTTCACTCATTTATTACTGTTCTTATTCTAACTCATGTCCATTGTCCAGAAATCTTTCGTCACACATCTGTGACCTCTTTAGTGACACTTTCCATCTTCATGTATGCTCTTAAATAAATCAACTTCTGCTTTATGCCCAACATATAACCCCTCACAACTTTTTCTTTTTGGAATTTTCAGAAGATTTTAGCGAATTTGTATTCTACACTCAGGAATTCATACAATTATGCAAAAGAAAAAAAAAAAATTGGGAGGTACGTGATTTAAAGCCTATATGGCTGTTATTTTTAGCACATCTCTCAACCAGCAGATGGGCACAAGCAGCAGAATGCAGCATCAGTGCACATGCTTTTGCATAGAATATATTTGTCAACACATGCTATCTCACAGACAAAGGAGTTCTTATGTTAGGCTTGTTACCATGGAAACAAGCATGAATGTGTCTGTAGCTTATGGTTGGCTAAAATTACCCCAAATTTTCAAATTTAAAAGCTAATAATTTTTTAATTATTGATTTATTGCAAAAATGAATTTCAAAGCATATAAAACCATATCATTACACCGAATATGAAATTAATTCAAGCAGGAATTGAAGGGATTGAAAACTGGCAGCCAAACAAAACAGATCCCTTTATTTATTATTTATTTCATTTAGTATCTTTTATTGTTTCCATTTACATTTTATGTAATTGTAATCATAAATATAGCAAAAATATTTTAACTCTTATAACTGTCAGTACAATAGCATGATAGAGTTTGAAAGTATTTGCATGAATATTGCCTATGTGCGCGCGCGTGTGTGTGTGTGTGTGTGTGTGTGTGTGTGCGTGTGTGTGCGTGTATGCGCGTATGAATATCTATAAATTGATACATATAAATAATACTATAATCTGTTTTGGTCAATTAAACTAATTTCTACTCTGATATTAGTGTTTTGTGTTAGAACTGGGGAGGCGAGGTATTTGTGCTTGTCAATATTCATATATGAATGTATGTATCTGTGTGAATGTGCTTGTGAATAGTCATATAATGTATATGGTCAATTCTATCCTTCAAAATCAGCAGTGCATGAAATTCCAACAGCTTAAGCCCTACCTATTTTCTTCTTTTCTTTTTTCTCCATACTTTCCATTCTATTTGTTTCTTTTTTTGATGTTGTTTGTTTCTTGTTTCCGGGGGGGGGGGGGGGTCCTTACCATTTGCTTTATTCATTTAAATAATAGGGATGGTCTACATAATTCACTTTAGAAAACAAATCTATTTTAGTAAGCATATCTTTGTTTTTAGAGAGAAATTGATTTTTGATTTTTCTTATTTTACAATTTATACTTTTTCTGAATTCTGGCTGGTTTATTAAACTTTTTTTTTTGGATCTTTGTGATTTGACGGGCAACATTTTTTTATGTAGTGTTTTTGGTACCAAAACACTTTCAAACTTCGAATACTTGTATATTTTGTGTTATAGAACAGATAAAAAATTTTGTATTCGAAATTATTTCATGTAAAAAATTGTCGTATTTCGGTAATTTCAACCAATCACTGACGTCTATTGAGGTGAAAACAATTACGCCATGGAATATAAACAACGGTGTTACAGGATTTTTTCCCTTGAATAAAATTAGTCCCGTTGTTTGTCAACAAAAACTATCCGTTGTCAACAACAACTATCAGTGGTATATTTTTCGTTTGTCACTGTTATTTATGACATCGTTCATGCGTTTGTACTGGTTTTAGCTTTAGGGTTTTAGGGTTAGGGTTCGGGTTTTAGAGTTAGGGTTAGTTTTATGATTACGGTTAGGGTTATGATTATTTTTGCCATAACCTTAACTCTAACCCTATGACTCATAACCATAACCCTAACCCTAACCCCAAACCTAACCCCAACCCTAACCCTAAAACCCTAACCCTAAAACCCTAAACCCTTACTAGGGAATAATGATATAATTAAACAGGGAATAACACACTTGACACCGAACAGCAGTAACTGTATTCAGCTGAATAGACGTCAGTGATTGGTTGAAATTACAGAAATACAACAACATGAAATAACTTGCGATGTATAATTTTTTGTTAAGAAGGCTAAGAGAAAAAGTTGTTTTGTACAATACATTCTACCAGTGTCCCAAGTTTGAAAGTGTTTCGTTAAGAAAACAAGTGTTGCCCGTCAAATTACAAAGATCCTTTTTTTTTATTATATTGCGTTTATCTACAGCTTCTTTCCCTAATTTGCATTGATCTATAGTAATGACTGTAGTCGAAACCATACATAGTGGCTAGACTCTGGCCATGCTAGGGCACCACCTTGAAGAATTTCATAGTGATCTGCCCAATACATCTATAATCTGTGATATATATTGAGATTGCTAGTAGTTGACTTGATGTTTTGACAGGGTGTACATATGTTTATTTTATATATGTGTGAATGGTAATGTAATATCTATTATATAACTAAGCAGAAGTAAACTAATAGAATAAGCATCTATTCTCTTATTTCATTTCTCTTATCCAATCAATTTATATACATATATATAGGCACGGGAGTGGCACAGGTGCAGGAGTGGCTGTGTGGTAATTAGCTTGCTTAACAACCACATGGTTCTGGGTTCAGTCCCACTGCATGGCACCTTGGGCAAGTGTCTTCTACTATAACCTCGGGCTGACCAAAGCCTTATAAGTGGATTTGGTAGACGGAAACTGAAAGAAGCCCATCGTATATATATATAAATATATATATGTATGTTTGTGTATATGTTGTGTGTGTTTTTTTCCACCCAACATCGTTTGACAACCGATGCTGGAGTGTCTGCATCTTTGTAACCTGGCAGTTCAATGGAAGAGACTGATAGAATAAGGCTTACAAAGAATAAGTCCTGGGGTTGATTTGCTTGACTAAAGGCGGTGCTCCAGCATGGCTGCAGTCAAATGGCTGAAACAAGTAAAAGAATATAAATGTATGTACACACACACACACACATATTTAGTGTATGTATACACATCTATATATAAGCATGTATGTATATATATATATATATATATATTTCGTTTTTGGATTTGGGATCCGGACTCCCTTGGTTATATTTCTTGGTTATTTTTCATTTTTTTTTATCTTCTAAAAATTTTTAATGTGTTTCAGTCATTGGACTGCGGCCATGCTGGGGCACCACCTTGAGGAATTTTTAGTCAAATGTATCGACCCCAGAATTTTTTTTACTTGTTTCAGTCATTAGACTGCGACTGTGCTGGAGCACCGCCTTGAGGAATTTTTAGTCGACTGTATCAACCCCAGAATTTTTTTTATTTTCTTACTTGTTTGAGTCATTAGACTGCAGCCATGCTGGGGCACTGCTTTGAAGAATTTTTAGTTGCAGAAAAATCAGCATTTTAAAATTTAAATAACCCTTTTGTTACCATATTTCTGTTGAGATACTCTCTGTTTCTTTCAATTAATTTTAAATATAACAAAGAATTTAGTAAAATAACTTAGTTATTAAGCTAGTGTTAGGAACATAAAAATCTTCCACCAAACCTTAGTCACAATTTAATTCAAAACTTTTGAAAACAAGACATTTGTACGATAGAGCCAGAGGCAGTTTCAGGTGAGTTGGTATCAAAAGGGTTAAAGTCTTTTGTTTTCTTCCCTCTATATTTAGAGATTAATGAGAATGAGCTGACCATTTGAACTTTCTTCGGCCATTCAAGGTGTAACAGAATTATGGCGCTGAGGGCTAGTCATTCAACCGTACTTTATATGGTTTCTATCTTCCTACACATTTCTTGAAGTAAATGCCTTTCTTTTTGTTACAATTTAGACACTATATACATTAAGTAGTAAAAAGTCTTGTGTTCTGTTATTCTATTCTACTTATTTATTTTCAATTAAATATATTTTTGTTTACTTAAAAATTAGAATTTTGGAAAAAAAAAAGTTTCCAATTTTGTTTATGTGAAATTAGCAAGAAAAAGAAAAATTAAAGAGATTTGGCTGTTATTTCTAGCATGTACAGAAACCTTCCAGGCTTAACTTCATGCGTTGGTTGAAAATCACCTAAAAAAATTCTGGGGTCGGTACATTTGACTAAAAATTCTTCAAGCGGTGCCCCAGCATGGCCAAACTAATGATTTAACAAGTACAAAAACAACCAAAAAACGAAATATATCACCAAGGTCATTTTGACCAGGCTTTAAAAAAAGTCTAGATTCCATACAGCCATCGAAAAATTCTTCAAGATGGTGCCCTAGCATGGCCAGAGTCTAGTAACTGCAACAAGTAAAAAGGGGAAAAAAATTCTGGCGTTGGTACATTTGGCTAAAAATTCTTCAAGGCAGGGCCTCAGCATGACCGCAGTTTAATAAATGAAAGAAGTAAAAGGGGAAAAAAAACGAAAAAATAGCTGAAAAATATAACCAAGTGGGTTTTGACCACTTTCACACTTTAATTATGGAGGTTTGTTTTGTCTGCGGGGCTTTTGTCCTACACATAAATCATCATCATCATCATCATCATCGTTTAATGCCTGCTTTCCATGCTGGCATGGGTTGGACAGTTTGACTGAGGACTGGCAAGCCAGAAGGCTGCACCAGGCTCCAATCTCATCTAGCAAGTTTTCCACAGCTGGATGCCCTTCCTAACGCCAACCACTCCAAGAGTGTAGTGCATGCATTTTACATGTCACTGGCACGAGGGCCAGTCAGGTGGCACTGGCATTGACCACGTTTGTATACTGCATTTTATGTGCCATCAGCACGGAAGCAAGTCTGGTGAGACTAGCATCAACCATGCTCGAATGGTGCTTTTTATGTGCTACTGGCATGGTTACCAGTCAGGTGGTACTGGCATCAACTACGACAAAGATCTCACTTGACTCAACAGGTCTTCTCAAGCACAGTTTATTGTCCAATGATTGAAGGGTACTCTTAAATGAACCAGTTATGCTACACTGGCGTCGGCCACAGTTAAGGTCTCACTTGGCTTGCCAGGTCTTCTCAAGCATTGCATATCTCCAAAGGTCTCAGTCCCTTGTCATTGCCTCTGTGAAGCCCAATGTTCGAAGGTTGTACTTCACTACCTCAGTCCAGGTCTTTCTGGGTTTACCTCTTCCCCAGGTTCCCTCCACTGTTAGAGTGTGACACTTTTTAAAGCAGCTGTCCTCATTCATATGCAACACATGACCATACCAGCACAGTCATCTCTCTTGCACACTACATCTGATGCTTCTTATGCCCAACTTTTCTCTCAGGGCACTTAAACTCTGTCATGTATGCACACTGACATTACACATCCAGCAGAGCATACTAGCTTCATTTCTTTCAAGCTTACACATGTCCTCAGCAGTCACAGCCCATGTTTCACTACTGTGTAGCATGGTTGTTTACACACATGCATCATACAGTCTACCTTTCACACTGAGCGAGAGGCCTTTTGTTACCAGCAGAGGTAGGAGCTCTCTGAACTTCACCCAGGCTATTCTTATTCTAGCAGCTATGCTCTCAGAGCATCCACCCCAGCTACTGACTTGCTCACCTAGGTAACAGAAACTTCTAGTTTTTCCCCCTGGCATGTGACAATGCTGTTTTCTGCACATTTTCAGTGTTTATTGCCCCTGTGCATTTGCCACACAAAAACTATCTTCCCAGTTAGCCTTGCTTTGATATTGCTGCACCTCTTATGTGTTCATAGCTACACTGGTACATCTTATGGAGTTTCTACCTATGCCTTTTCTATAGATCAAGCAGGGCCATCTACCTGAAGAGATTTGTGATATGTCTGCCTTCCTACTTACTAAGATTTAGGTTTTTGCTAGATTACTTCTAAAGTTCTTTGATTCTAGACCTTGCTTCCACACCTGAAACTTCTCCTCTAGTTCTGATAGCGACTCAGCTATTAATGCAAGGTCATCAGCATAGAGAAACTCCCAGGGACATCTTGTCTTGAATTCCTCTTTCATTGCTTGGAGAACTATGATGATTAAGAGGGCGCTGAGGACTGATCCTTGGGGGACCCCAATTCTTAACCAGAAAACTTTACCAACCCTCACTTTACTGACAGCATCCCTGCCTTGTACAGCTCTCACTAACCATTCATCTATCCCTAGTTTCTACATTGACCACCAGGGTTGGGGAACCCTGTCAAAGGCTTTCTCCATGTCAACAAAAGCCAAGTACAGAGGTTTATCCTTGGCTAGATATTTCTCCTGCAGCTGTCTTACCAGAAATATAGCATCAGTGGTGCTTCTCCCTGCCACAAACCCAAACTGTGTCTCATCTAAACTAACTCTCTCCCTAATTAGTTGGGCTATGACCCTCTCTGTGATTTTCATTACCTGACCCAACAACTTGATCCTCTGTAATTATTTATATCTAATGCATCACCTTTACCTTTGTAGCAGCTGACTATGGTGCTGCTACACCAGTCATTGGGTATGACTCCTTCATGTACCACCTGATTGACTATACATGTAACTAGACTATAGCCAACACCACCAGATATTTTAAGCATCTCTGCGGTGATTCCTGATGGGTTGGGGGCTTTCCCTGTCTTCATACTCTTAATTGCTTTATCTACCAAGGTACTGTCAATTTGGATAGCTGGTTACTCTGTTGGGTCGACATTTGGCAGACTCTCTTTCTCTCATTCATTCTCTTCATTTAGCAACCTTTCATAGTGGCATCTCCAAGTCTCTCTCTTTGCAGCCTCATTAAATGCAAGTGAGCCATCATCAACACGGACACATTTCTCTTCTATGTCATCATGATTCTCTCTCACACACTGTCTTGCAACACGAAACACTTCAAGTCTTTGGGCCTCATGATGCAGAACATTGGCAATTTTTTTCTTATCTGCTTCCCCTCTGGCTAAGTAAACCTGTCTCCTAGCTTCCCTTCTGGCAATTTGATACAGTTCCCTGCTATCACTGTTCTTCCAGTCCTTCCATGACTGTTTCTTTTCCGTAATAACCCTATCAACTACATTGCTCCACCACCACGTTACCTAAGGTTGAGAGGGGACTTTGCACCATCCACAGTTCTGGTCAGTAGCCCTCAACTGGTTGTCCCGTAGGAACCTCCAGTTGTTTTCCACATTATGTGATGCTATATCCTCTTCTATTTCGTCAAGAGCTTCAAGTAATATGTCTCTAAATCTCTGTTTGTTCACAGGATCCTTAAGCTTCTTTTCCATGCTGGTTATCTTCTGGGCATCCATTTAGCCCTGATCCTGAAGTCACTAACTACTAACCTATGTTGTGGGGTGCATTCTTCACCTGGGAAGGTTTTGGCATTATAAGTAGCCATTTTTCCCATTTCCTGGCAAGGATGTAGTCAAACTGACTAGTGTGTCCACCAGACCAGTAGGTGAATAGGTGACTGGCAGGTTTCCTAAAGTTAGTCATACAAACCATATGATCATTTGCATCACAGAACTCCAGCAGCCTGGTTCTCTCCTCATTGCGGGAACCAAATCCCTACCCACCATGTACAACATGGAAGCCCCCTGCATGTTGTCCAACATGCCCAGCCACAAAGAGAAGATCCCTGTCATTCATCGATGAGGTAGTCAGCAAGAGGGTATCATAAATCGGTTTTTCTGTTCATCAGGTAGCCCTGGCTGAGAGGCATAATCCAAGATAATGGTTGCTAATCCATGCTCCAGCACTAATCTAACTTTAAGTATTCTATCACATACTCTAACTACCTAGATTACTTTATGAACCCATTTCTCCACGAGAAGAATACCCATGCCCCCAACTCCATCAGTGTCCCCTACCCAGAAAACCTTATATATATATAGTAAAAGGAAGGATATAATATCCAGGCATATACCAAATTTCTCCAAGTAAAATCCCAAGGCTGGTTCCTTCAGATGGTATGTTTTATGGTAAATTGCCTTTAACTCCCATCCAATGTTACAATTTTTTCCTGGTTACTTAGAGCGTTAAGTACAATATTGATAATAAGGAGAATGAAGAACTTGAACATTCAAACAGTTCATCAATGAACATCATGGTTTACTTCTACTGCTACCAAGCCTAATTCAAATTAATAATGGAGGAAAATTCCTCTTCAAACAATGTCATATGCATACACCCCGAAGAAGATTGTACTAATAATGAATAAATCGTTGCATATAAATATGCAGCAATGTGCAATTGATGCGATCAAAACACATGTTGGACAATTATTATGAATAAACCAACTGTAAATAAACACTAGACTTACTACCCAGTGTTGCCCAGTAAAGTATTCATAGAATTGTTTGCCAGTTTGTAGATTGGGAATTCATGGTACTTATGCATGTATATATATTTGACCTAACTTCTGGACTTATTTAATTGGAACTATCCAAACAATAGTAATCAATTTACATGAGCAGAAACTTTTTTTTAACAATTTTTATCCTGAAAATCACCTGTAACTTTCGTTTTAAACTGAAAGAAAGTGAAAGATGTATGAATATATATATGAAATGGATGGTGTGTGTGTGTGAGTGTATGTAAGAGAGAGAGAGAGAGTGAGCTACTTACACATACATGAGAACACACATGTTCACTCACTCACTCTGTCTCTGTCTGTCTGTCTCTCGCTCTCTCTCTCTGTCTCTCTCCTCTCTTACACATGCACACATATATACAAAAAAGAT